>NC_092206.1:99880180-99900348 GCF_043381705.1 Parasteatoda tepidariorum
TGTGAATAATCATCTCCATAGGTCCTCATGACTTACAGGTATGCATTACTTTTTTTTCTGTGAATCATAGGAGGTTTATTTTCCAAGAAGGTATTAACCATGTTCCCTATCAAATGATAAGTAGGTGTAAGGGGATGTGAACCTAATAATTGAAACGGACTGAGGACAGTACGCTCCTATTTGGTATCATATGTCTAACTTGAGTATCTATGCTAATAGGTATATTTATTTATCTGTAGCTACATCCAGAATTATGTATTTATATCAAACTTCTTTATATATTCTTTTTTTATCATTCTTATTGTTTAAACAAATATTCTTGTAGATATTTACAGTATCTTTGTAGATATTATTCAATTACTTCTACATCTTTGAGAATATTCTAAAAACAATTTACAGTGTTAAATTTCGTTATTAGGGCACCCTTCCCGTAAACGGACAACTCTCATAAACGGACAAAGTTTTTGGTCCCATGAATGTCCGCTTAACGGAGATTTCACTGTGTATATATAAATAATTTAGTTTCTTAATTTAGGTGTTGTGTTTATTTCCCTTGTTTTCTGTAATTAGTTCCTAAAGGTATTAAAAAATTTCTTTGAAATGCTAAATTTTAATCTTAATAAGCATGTGAGAAAATTGAATGTGAATTTAATTATTGATTTTCTTTTTATTAGAAAAAACTTTGGCAAAGGACGATGTTTCTGCTGGAACGTATATCGCTATACTCTGTTGCAAGTTAAGACAAAACCATTATCCCTATGAAGAGAGCCTACTTGCAGCTTAGTGCACGCCAAATGGATGCCAAGCTTACCAGTGCGGACCAATATCAATATCGCCAACTCTTGAAATAACGTTGCACAGGAATCTTTTTACTTGCTTTCTTAAAATGTGTGAAATGAGGAAAACAAAATTTATTGAATAATCAATTAACAAGAAATAAGAATTGTTTTGTTATAATAATGTCTAAAACAGTAACATATGTAATTTTTTCTCCTCGCATTTAAAGAAACTAATGAAGGAATAATGAATATTGTTTCTTGAAGACGATTTTCTTCCATAGCAAAACAAAAGTAAAAGTTTTTTTTATGTCGCAATTTATTTGTCAAGGGCATGTCAGCATAAGATGCACCATTTTTAGAGGCCCAATCATATCCAATGTTCTTGCAACGTCATACGGTTGTCTTTTTTTCAAGAACGAATGTTCTCCTTATTTATCGAAATATGTCGCCAAGTCTAGGACTCCAGAAAAGACTTTGAAACTACAAACTTTTTTTCAAAATAATTCTATGTTATATATCTTGAAAGATAGCATGAATTAAATCTATGTCTGACGTGTTTAATTTTTAAAAGCTTTTTATAATGTTTTGAAAGTATATTTGAATAATTTAATAACGAAATAAAACGGAACTATATGCATTCGCGGATAATTACTTAAAATTCTAAACCGCAATGATCTTGTCTTAACGGAGTATAGAATTATAAACGTGATTCCGCTTCAGGTTATTTCCATTTCCGTGAAAAGTCATTGTTAAAAAGGTTTGTTTAATGCAATAAAATTTTAGACGATAAGTTTTACCTTATGTCACCCTAAGTAGTTTATTTTATTATTTTTTTAATCACATTTAGATAAGATATCGTTCTATTTCCTGCATTGATAAGAAACGTCACAAGGAAAATGTACTTAATAATCAGTATTATCACTCCTTATAATTTCTTTCATATTTAAGTTAAACAAATACATGATATCTGCGTTTTCTTATCATTTCAAAAAATAGCTTGTCTGTGAGAATAAAATCTTTAAATATGACGTCATTAATTCAAATTTACACTAATCATCAATTTCCTTTCTTTTAATAGTTTTTTATTCAACATAGAAGTCAAATTGTCTACTTTCTGAATTGTTTTTTTAATTAGAAAAAAAAATCAGGTGATTTTGAGTTACGGTTATCAATGATAAAAAGCTGTTTGCACGAAATCAATCTAAGACGATTTGAAGGCCTCTTAGAGCTAAACAAAATATGTATTCATATATATATATATATATATATATATATATTCCTNCCTTTTTTTCTTGTGTCTGTAATTTTCCTTTGTTTTATCTTCATTTTGAACTTTTATATATATATATATATATTCCTAACTTTCGCTTGCCTGTTATTTTCTGAAAGAATATTTTGGTTAACTTTGGAAACTTTAAGATAATCAAGTTTTTTTCTGTAAGTATATGTCATTGATACATTTTTTTTCATTATAAAAAAATGTTGTTTTTCTTACTTTTTAATTTGTTATCTTAAAACTGTACTTCTTATATATCTGTTACAACTAATAATTGCCCTCTTCATTTTAACCAAAAGTAGGACTTTATAAGAATTAATGCATATTTTTTATCCACATTTCTTTAGTGCTTAGAAAATCTAAAAATCATTGGAAAAAACTTAAAAGCACATTTTAGTGGAAAAAAGTTTAAAAGATTAACTTGTTAAAAAATGTTCTTTTGTATTTAAAATCCAACTTTAGTGGGTGATTTTTCATTTCCTTCTTACAATGATACGTGTTTATGTTAGTAAGAATTTCTTTGAAAAATTTAAATGATAGGAAAGATAGCAACTTTAGAACAAAAAATCTTATTTTTCTATTTGACTTTAGGAAAAATAGCATTTAATCCCGCTATTTCTGCCGGGTAGAATTACAACACGAGTGCGCGATATTTCAGGGAATAAAAAATCCTCCATCTTTTATTTTTAAACTCTAAAATCCCAAATGTCGC
Organism: Parasteatoda tepidariorum; assembly: GCF_043381705.1. NCBI lineage: Eukaryota > Metazoa > Arthropoda > Arachnida > Araneae > Theridiidae > Parasteatoda > Parasteatoda tepidariorum. The sequence goes on from NC_092206.1 coordinate 99,882,948, forward strand.
TTAATTGTTACCGTTTTTTATCTCGTTTTTTTTGTGCTTACGACGTTAGCTTGATCTTCTTAATAAATCTGAGAAAACTGCTCGACGGGGTTCAACAATAAAAGAAAATCCTTCTTTTGCTTTTCAATCAGAAAAAGAAGGGAAATACTAAGGGAAAAGGGGACTTTTTAGAATTTAAAGCCCGAACGAAGGAAAAAAAAATGTCTTTTCAAAAGAACCTAATATTGGGATCGGCGGAAGGCTTCAAGGTTTAGTGAGGCGTGCAAAATTTTATTTTATTACTCCGCGGATTTGGAAGAGAAAATAGTTCGAGACAAAATGGCGCACTTGGACGGGAATTTCGAAGAAAATGTTTTCATCACGTCATAACCCGAAACAAAAAGTGTTTTAAAGAATTTTATAAGGTTTTTATTTTCAGTTGTTGAGTTTTTCAATAATATGCTGTCTCAGCAGTATATTGTGTTGTCATGGCCTACGCTGCCTTTTTAAGGAACTGTTAAATAAAATCAAAAAAGTTTTGTCGTATTCGGAGGAAAACTCCTGACTATTAATGTATGCATAAAAGATTAAATCCAGGCAAAATCTTCCCTCCGGAGAAACAAGAAGAGTTGGGGGGCATTTTTAATAAAATTATCATTTTTTAATGCAAGATAGAAAAAATTCCTAGATTTTTATCCATGTGTTACCGCCGAAGCTCAAAGGCCGTAGATTTGCACATTTCTTTGCTAATCTTAACTGATTTGTTCCATGTAAGAGCAGAATCAAGAGTTTTCCACAGTTTACCTAGATAATAAGCACATTAACGGTTTCAGAATCGTTAAAGTTTGTTTTTCTCATTTTATTAACTAATTAGATGACTATTTTGACTTATTTTTTTTCGATATGGAAAATTAGTAAATGGCATTTTTTTAAAAATTTAATTGGGTAAAAACACAGTAAAATTTTCAAAAAATGAAAAAAATGCATTTTTTGATAGTTTATTTTTTTATGGTTATTGTATAAAAATATTGAATTGATTTTCCGAAAAACGTAAAAGTTACTGTATAGTATGTCGAGCGCGGAGGTAACAGGACTGTGAGATCGCGTGAACTAATGCGCTCAGTTGTTAAATGGATTTGCTCATTCCTATCAACACATTTTAGTAAAATTTTATTATTTGTGTCTATTTTAATAATATAATTTGTTTAAATTATTTAAGAAAGAAAAACAATGGTACTTTCACTATAAATAGTTGAAATTGCGACTTCTTTAGCACAAATATTTTTTAATGATGATTGCAAGGGATGATTGGCAGTTATGAGATAGTTAGAAATATATGTAGTTCCAGCAGTCAAAGAATATTCTCAAAATGAAGATGAGCGCAGCATTTCGGCTGCTACACTAAATATTTAAGAGGAGATACATAAAGGAGATCGACAGAAGAAAAAGAACTGGAGACTAGACTTGAAAATGCCGGAGAAGAAGCCTCTTAAGAACCTGGTTGCATTATAGTTAATAGGAACATTTTATATATTTATATGGATTATTGATCATATAACTTTAAACGCAATTTACTCGAAACTATGTTTTTCTCACTTGCTGCATCTCTAACTAGTTCAATTTTTAATCGATTTATTTCAAATCTCAACACAATGTTCACAATAAGTAGGGGAAAGTCGGGTAGCCCCGCCCACTTGAGTATTTCTTATATTTCTATATAATATTGAGTAATAATCAATATTTTTGTATGTATCAATGTATGAGGTAATCCAAATATTGTATGCTGGCATTTTGTTTCTTTGGACTTCCCAAACTTCTCTTTTGTATTTTAAGTTAAGGGGAAATCTCTTCTGTTCAGTTAAAGGGGATGTTACCGTTTTATACCGAAAACGTAGCCCCTGTACTATAATTCTNTTTTTTTAATATAACAATTAATGTCCGATGGCCCATTGACTTGAAAAAATATTCCATACATATGAAATTGACAGTGGGCGGGGGTACCCGACATTCCCCTATAGCTTTCGTTGCACTCAGGGATTCACGAAAATGTAACTTATTTTCTGCCATTTATTGTTTTTTTCTTCAAAACAACGTCATTTTGTAAATAAATAAATAAATAAATGCAAATTCTATATGCAACAAAACTTCACATAGTTTAAAAAAATTATAACGATATCAAATTTGGATGATTTTTTTCATCTTATGAGTACAGCGAGGAATGGATAATATAAAAAATAAGTTATAAACAATGTACTATTTAAATGCTACCTTTTTTAAAAAAAATTTGTTTTTGCAGCACGATAAATGAAGATTAAAATATGTACAATGAGATGAAAAAATTTATTAAGTTATGTTAATCTCAATCGTTGCAAAATTTATTAAAAATTCTTCTTTTTTACTGGTGTCTACTGTGTTGTTCCCTCTTAATTGTAATACTATTTTAAACCGTTTGTTTCTTGGTTATATAGTTTTTAAACTGATTAACTCTTTAAAGCAATTTATTAATTGTTTGATTTCAGTAATTTAATATTTTAGATAGTGGAAAATAAATAATATTTTGCTAATTTAAGCGTACACAAACGTTGTTGTTGCTTGAACGATCTTATTTTCACTTTGACTATCAGGTAATGTGCAGATTATTTAGGCTTTTAACAGATTACTTTATAAATACTAATTTGGAGGTGCAGTCTATGCATTTTATCATCTTTCATATTGATCATTTAAGTTTTCTGACGTAACGAATAAAAATAATAATTGATTATTTAAGAAAGTGCTCCTCTTTTCAATCATGAGAACCAAAATCACTGAATGTTACTTTTAATATATTAAAAAAAATTAATATAGTAAATTATAGTTAATTTAAAATATTATAGTAAATATTACAATATAGTTATTATACTTTAAATTAGTTCAAAAAAATGGCTACTGTTAAACCAATGAGAAAATTCCATTTTTCAAAGGTATCACCCGGGTCATCTAATTAGAATTTTTAAAAGAATTTTAGGATTCAGGGCTTAAAATAATCCTTTCACCAACTTTCTAATTTTCAGGACGCGAATACAAATAATGTAGGGAGCTATAAGAAATGCTCAGACACATGTACTAATTTTTCATTTCATTATTATAAATATATGCTGCTTTACTTCCAGACTATGGAAGAGGCCATTGATTCTTTAAAGCCTTAAAGTTCTCTGTCAAATAATTTTGTAAAATAATTCTAATTTCTGTTTTATCACGTACACACAGAACAGTGAAAGTCGATATTTTGCAATGCTTTTGAGAAATGTATGCTAAAGTTTAAAATTTTTTCTTGTGATCAATGTATGAGGTAATCCAAATATTGTATGCTGGCATTTTGTTTCTTTGGACTTCCCAAACTTCTCTTTTGTATTTTAAGTTAAGGGGAAATCTCTTCTGTTCAGTTAAAGGGGATGTTACCGTTTTATACCGAAAACGTAGCCCCTGTACTATAATTCTTCCCTACAGCTTTTTACCTTTTCAACGAAGAATAAGTGTCCTTATGCCAAGGTTTGAAAAGTTGTTTCAAGTTGTCTTCTTAAAGCTTATGTTTGTGCTATTACTGTATGTGTGAGCAGTTTCCACTCACCAGTTAAGGGGTGAGTACTGTGACATAAGTATTCTCGGCTACTCACCTTTATTTTACCATTTTTTTGTTGCCAACTTTAATGTTTTATTTTTCAAATTACTTTTGTTTCTTCTCATTCCCGTATGGCAAATATTGGAAATGATTTTCTCTTTTTGAGAGCTTTAAACATGTCGATTGTTATTTCCAATTTGTATATTTTTGAAGCGTATGAAGTTTTTAATCAAGTAACATTTAGTTTACGGTTTAGGTTCTGATGTTAAAAAATGTTTATACCTGCCATTTTGTAAAGTAATTCTATTTCATGTGGGGTCATTTTTTGCACTGCTATAATATCCCTTTTATAACAAGGATGAGTATCGCTGATAGGGTCAATCTTCTAAAGCTTGACAATTTTTCAAGGCTTTTATTCTTTGAAATAACATTAATTTATTTACAACCAAATTCTTTGGTAGTGACCTAATTTTTCAATTGAGGTCAGAGTAGATTTTCTAATAAAAGGAGTGTCGCTAACATTGTCTATGAATGTGATTGGAAACTGATAATAAAGTTGAGTAATTATTTAAAAAAAATAAAATACCTCAATCGATTCTTATTCTAAAAAAAGAAATGGAATTTCAAACTATACTTGGAAATAATATTAATATTTTCATAGAATTCTGTAAGTATTTTTGTGCAGAAGAGAATTGATTTAGGAAAATCTAGAGCCTGAAAGAAACTTTTCAAATATTCACTGCTTTGAGTTTAAAAACAATATCTCTGAGGGAATTGCAGTTTCAGATGCATTTGTAAATATTTTGTTACATTCAGGTATTTTTTGAGCAATGGAACGACTTCGAAAGAATTACTTCAAATTTTATCAACATATTTTAGAGCTAATTACATTTTCAAAAAAGCAATTAAAATGTTTTCTTTAAAAGTGTAAAGTCTCAAAGTCATTACCGTTTTCGAAATATAGTTTAAGCCTAAATTAAGTATATAAATTCTACGATAATTTAAATGCTATTAAAATAAATAAATAAACATAAATTCACTCAAGAACTGATGAGAATTAATATGGTATAAAAAAGAATTAAGAAGAACATTAATAGTTCGAAATGCTATTTTCACAAAATCCACATCTGTTTGAGATCCCAACGCTTAAAAAGGACGCGAATAATTTACGTATTCAGAATATCTTCCGTACCAGGTTTTCTTAATTGATGAAAGCACGGAAAAATGCTATTAATTTTTCGATACGTGAAATCAAAAGCATGAAATACTTTATTCCAAAATAATAGGGTAGATTTACTTCGAGCTATTGCCTGCGAAAAATTGGAATTTTTTTAGAAACTTTCGAATTCCAGTTCGTGTGGAACGCGATATACTATTTTATGGAGTGAAAAGTTCTCAAGAAACTAAGATTTGTTTTAAAAGTTAGAAAATGATTTAAATTTTTTGTTACTTTGCTGGAATCAATAAGAATTGAATATTACATCCATAAGAATGCATTTCAAAATGTAAATTTGATACATCGCGTTAGTTATTGAAGAATTTAGATCGTTTTTCTCCTCTTAGTGGAAAACATATTTCAATGTATTCAATATCAGAATGTATATATTCGATTAGCATGAAATAATTTAAAATCTTAAAAAAAGGTAAAAAAACATAATTTAAGTAGGAATTAAAATTAAAGATTGATTTGAATTTTTGTTTGTTATGTTGATGGAATCTATACGAACCGAATATTACAACCATAAGACAGTTTTTTTAAATGTAAGATTGTTGGGTCACTTAAGTTATTTAATAGTTTAGAACATTTAGTTCCTCTTAGTAGAGAACATATTTTGATGTATGCAATATCAGGATATATATATTCGATTATGATAAATAACTTAAGATCTTAAAAAAAATTAAAAAAAAATAATTCAAGTAGATTTACAAAAAAAAACGCACTTTAAATAAAACATGATTTAAGTAACATAAATAATTAAATATAATTTGAGTATCAGAAAAAAAAAACATAAATTATAATTTAAGTTAATTCAATAAAATAGCTGTAACATCAGTTTTTATTGACGAAACGTTTGATTAAAATATGAAAAAAGAAGAATAGAAGGAAAAATCGTTCAAATTTGTGACAAAAAGTTGCTGTACAGTTGTATTTTTCACAATTATGTGTTATAGTAACTGAAGTGATTTAGCTACATTCTCCTTTTTAGAAAAATGGATATTGAAGATTATTGCATTTTCTCCGTAGAAACTAAAATTTATAAGTAAAAGTACTTATTATCATTTTCGTTTTTCTAGGAAAAGAATAATTTTGAAATTTTTTATTCTTTTTGCTGTTGTTCCCATGTCTTCAAAAGCAAAAGTAAAAAAGTAAATAATTGAAGTTTACAATAATTTATTTTATTGTGCAACTTTGCTGGGTGCAATGAAATACTTACTGACGGGGTACAATATTGTTGAACTCAACTGCTGCACTGTCAGAAATTTCGTGCACAAAATGATCGAATAACAATTTATTTCATTGTTTTTATTTACCATAATTAAAAAAAACAGTCAAATAATCATAAATAATATGATATTCAAACTGTTAATTGTGAGAAAAACCGGTTATTAACTGCCTTTACCTAATACGGTTAAACAACCAGAATTTTATCCCACCAACTCGGTTCACCTACTGAAGCCAGTTAGTTGTTTGCAGTTGTGTACACAGATCATAGCCGAGAGGGGCTAATCTGTCAATTTCATGACGATGGTTTGAGTCTCAGTATTGGCATCAATATATTTTCTCCATTCCCTTTGCATTGAACTGTTTCCAGTTCCTTGCACTGTGACGCTGGACTATTAGAATATGATACTATCATTAATCCAAAGATGGCAGCACTATAAAGCTACTTAACACAAAACCTAGTATTTCCCGACGATAGGTGAAACAACCCGATAAACTAATTAAGCAATATTACACAGTTCATTTGATAAAACACTACTCAACCTCAACATTACTCCAATGCCCATTACTTAGCAAAAAACCCAGCTCCGATGACCAGTTAAATTTCATTGTTACAGTTTTGACACCCTTCTAGTTGTAAATGGTTAAAAACCGTTTAGTTTCGTATTTACGGTTTTTTAGCTATACTAATGGTAAACGGTTTTAAAACCATAAAGGTAAAAAATACCGTTACCCTACTCTTTACGGTTAGTTGGAGGAACAGGGGGGTAAAAAAAAAGTGCTCGAAAAGTAGAAAAAAAGCGTTGCTGACGTTTATGAAAGATGTAACATTGAGAGAATGCGTAGGAGACGTGTTCTTATACATTAAAAAAAACAACATAATTATTGTTTCATTTCTACAAGTTTTTTTTACGGTACGTCATTTTTTTCAATTTCTTTATTGACTAAAATTTTAAATTTTTCAAGGAGCAATTAATTTTAAAGATTTTAATAATAGAAATAGATTTAAATTCTTAAGATTTAATGATGCATTTTGAATGGGTTCAATTCAATTATAAGTAAGGCGAGTATGGTATGTAAAGCAAGATCGCATAGCGGGAGTTAGGGAGCGTCAGGGGAGTGGGGCCCCTTGTATTATATATTTGACATTTTTTGTATGATAAGCTACTGAGTGCAAGTTTTTTTTTTAAAAAAAAACAAATTCTGTTGTATCAGTTTTCTGAAATTTTGTTTTAGCGTACATAGCCTTAGCAACAGATAGAAAATTATTGTCAAGCCGCTTTTCTCAAAATCAATCGTATCTCACATTGTTTTTTTTCTTCAGTTTATTAGGTTTGGCACTTCCTTCGGACAAATGTTATTTCTTCTAGAACTCTACAAGAAACAAGAAAAAAAAAATAGCCAAAATATAATAGACTGAAAAGAACAAATACAACTTTCTAGCCATAAGAATCGTAAGAATAGCTTAAATTTGAACAAATTAAACTTAAAATAGTATCAGAAAATGAAAACTTCTTAACATCTACTTATTTTTAAAAATAAATAGTAATCCGAAAAAATAAATCATATTTTTTCGGACTCGGTTTGAGTATTCATACTTTACATTAAATTATAGAAATTTGTATTTGATTATAAAAATGAGTACACTATTTGAAATTGTAAATATAATTTGTGATTTAAAATAGCGTTTAAATTTTGCACGTGATGCGTTAATTTAGTTAAACTCATACTTTTAACAGGTCTTTATATATTATTAAAATTGCGCTTTACTATAGTTAGTTTCGTAAACTATTAAAGATTGGAAATTTGATTACTAATATTAATTTTATTTTAACTAAACTACAGTTTTAAAGGTTACATTTTTTTAATATTTAACATTTCTTTATGAAAATTAATTTCTTCCATTTTTTTTTCATTTCGATATGAAAAAACGTTTTTTTTTCTAATTGGATTTTTCTACGGCTTTCCACTGGGGAAGAAATTTATCATCCCTGCTTTAAATGAATAGACTTGGACCAGTTTTAAATGAGCCTGTTTGAAGGAAAAAAAAGACTTAAATTGATAATAATAATAATTAAACTACTACGTCTAATCTTTTTATGAACAATTGAAAGAAAAAACGCAGAAATTCGAAACAGAAATGAATTGATTTAATTTATTATAAAAATAAATTATATTTCTTAATGCAATCAGAGGATCAAAATTTATTTTTTCATCTAGAATTTGTTTCGATAGTAATGAAAAATGTCTGAACATGGTGTTCCATAATATCTGATCTAAATACAGTCGACTGTGTTAGTAACGAAAACGTAAGGACCAAAATAATTATTCCGTTAAATTAGGGAGCTCGTTATACTGAACTGATATGTTTAAGTCGACTGAAACAATCAAAAACATTAAGTCTCAAAAGTGCAGAAAAAAGTAAATGAAATGGAAATAAAATAAAATAAAATGAAATAAAATAAAAATAAAAAATAAAATGAAATAAAATAAAAATGAAATAAAATAAAAATAAAATAAAATAAAAATGAAATAAAAATAAAATAAAATACAAATAATTTTAATTTCAATTTTAAAAATAAAAAATAAAAAATGAAAAACAGAAATAAATAAAAAAATAAAATTAAAACAACATAAAATGAAGTAAAATAAAATAAATTAAGTTAAATATATAAATTAAGTCAAATACATAAAACAAAATAAATAAAATAAATAGAAATAAAAAAAATCGAATAAAAAAAATCATTAAATAAAAAAATAAAAAATAAATAAATAAATGAAATTAAAAAAACATGAAATGTAAAACGGCTTATCTTTTATAAGTTTTTATTTACACTGAATCAAACGAATGTTTGAGGCTTTCATTTTCGGCAATTTTTCGACTTCGTCAACATTTCGACCGCGGCATGGCACAGAATACACTTAACAATTACAAAAGAGATATCAATTTTCCCGTTAACTTAATGTCCTCAAATGTGACGGGAAAAGTTTTATTTCTTCTTCATCACAGTCAAATATTACATTTTATTAACATTTCGTTAGACATGCGGCAGATCTGTAAACAGCAATAGGCATAGAATAGAATCTATTCAGTGACTGGACTTTTTCATTAAAGCATTACACACTGTTACAATTTTCATTTCGTAATTTCGGTAAAATAACTAGTAGCTGTCTGCCCATCTGATTAACTATAAAATTTAAGGAACATTTTTTCCCGTTAGGGTTTTTAAACTGTTCACAATTGTTACAGATAAAAAAACTGTGAATACAAAACTATACAGCTCTGTAACCATCTATAGCTAGCATAGTTTCTAAACCATGAAAATAAAACTTAAACGGATGTTGGAACTCTACGGATGCTTTGCCATTTATGCACGAATGATAGTTTCATCTTCTAATAGTCCAGGGTCACCGATTGAAGAGTGTAGGACAGTGGAAACTCGTCCTAAATGGAAGGAATAGAAGAAATGCTGCGGTATCAACGCTGGGATTGGAACCCCTGTTCAGCTGGTCAGCTACAGTATGTACCCAGCTACACGAAACAGAATGGTTTAATAAGGTTGACCTAATTGGTCTGGTTAGAATTCTGGTTGTTAAACAGTATTATTTAAAAACAATCATTAACAATTTTTCTCACACTCACATAATAGTTCGAATCTCATCTTTTTTATGGTTATTTGACTGTTTTGGCTAAATGAGGTTAAATAACAACTGAATAAATTGCTATTTAACCATTTTTGCCTAGAAATATCTAACACTGCAGTTTTGTGCTTCATGGCAATGTATATAAGAATAATTTTTTCTCTATATTTTTTATTAATCTACAATTTTTAGAGAGATTAAACTAATGAGGCTTAAATATTTATTTATTATATTACTTATTTATATTATTTATTTTTATTCTCAACAATACATTTTTTTAAAAATGACCTAATTATTTTAATAATCTTCAATTATTAAATTTTAAGACCATTTCGAGAGACCTCAATATTTTTCAACTTGACAAAAAAGATTTATGATATATATGGGATGACATTGGAAACGAAATTTTAAATTTCGAGAAAGCGTTTTTTCTGTTTCTTCCTAATCATTAATCCAAACTCATAAACCATAAAGTGATCATCTCCATTTAATTGAGTTCCATTTTCTAGACTGGAAATTTTTTGGAGACAGAAGTAGTAACTTAGAAGAAGAAAAAAAAAGTAGACCCACCTGTCTTTGAAAGGTTTTTCAAATTTAGGTATTTTTCAATTACTTTGAATTATCGCTTTTTGTAACTTTTATTCTTAGCACTTAGAAAATGTAATAAAAGAGGTTGGAATTTCTGGAAAGTACATCCAGATAACTTTTATGTTTTGGGCAACGATAGATAGTGAAACGTGAAATTGGATAAGTGGGAAACCACCTGTACGCCAAAGGAGATAAATAAATGCACTACCGGATATAAAAAAAGAGAAAATGTTGGTTAGAAACAGAGAAAATAATGAAGCCTACCCCCTCCATAGAAGGACTATAAAAGTCGATTGATTGTAAGGCTCTGTGCTCGAAAAAGAATGTTATTGTTTTCATTGAAAATCAATGAGAAAACTTTCTTCTGTTGCGGTCTTGAAATGATGGCGAGGAAAGAAAAAAAAAAGGGCGCCAGTCACTGTCATCGCCAATACCTTAGCCAGTATTTTCCCTTATCTGAAATCCCTAGGTGAATAAAAACATGGAAACGGTTCATACCTTTCTCTCAAATTCTTTCTTATCCCTTTTTTATTCCCTAAAGACGGGAAAAAATGGATCGATGTCATTGGAATAAAACTTATTTGTTTCTTTTTTTTATTATTTCCCAATGGGGAAAATGTTTTTAAAAAAAAGAAGAGGGATAGGTATGGTGATGGGCATTATGTTAACACTTAAAGAAAATGGAGTAAAAATTAAGTAGTGTTATTATTATTTCCATTTCTTTTTTTTTTCATTTCTTAACGGTTAAATGGACGATTAAAAGTTATTAGGAAAATGGAAGGAAAACGATTTTCGAGTAGTTAAATATTTTTTAATGCTTATGGCATTTTCTGTTTGAGTAATATTTTTAACTGTCATTTCATTTTTTTTGATCAGTTGATTTAGATTAGAAGAATTGTTCGAAAAATATTATTGATTCCTCTTTCAATGTATTTCATTGATTTAAATAGTGTTTATAACTTATATTTGATTCCATAGTTGATAATATAAATTTAAATAGTTTAAGAAAGTTGTTACTTTTGTACAAATTTCAGCTATTGTGCATCGGTTTCTTAAAATACTATTTCACTGAAAAATATTATCTTAACCCTTCTTAAATGAATGAATTTCTTCATTCTGTGTTTTATTTATCAATTTGTTTCTTAGATGCTTTACCAACGTTTCTTTTTACCGTGATTCAATATTTTTACACTTCCCCTATACCATTGCAAAGTTTAGACGTATGTGTCATTTTATACTAACCAGTTGCGAGTCAGCTCAGTTCAGTTGGAAGGTGGGGGTAGGACGTCCTTGACAACGTGGAAATAATGAAGATCCGTAGGTGGAGGGAGAAGTCAGAACAGAGGGCTGTATGGAAGAGAATTGTGGAACAAGCCAGGGCCCACAATGGGCAATAGAGCTATTAAAGAAGAAGCGCGTCATGCTAATAATGCGAAGGTAGAGGGTTCGTACTTCCCATAGGCCCGTGCTATAATTGTAATTGCGGTCCTTAACTTTTGGCAGTGTTCGTTGTTGAAGTTCATTTATGAAATGTTTTATTGATCACTTAAATAAGTGGAACTAATGATTACGCATATAAGCAGATTTATCTAAGCTTTTTTTTCTCTAGTTATCCGTACAAATCCGACCTCTGTTCAATGTTTACTATCAGTTGAATATCTTGTCCCATTGTTAATTTAGTCTCGGGTTGATCTAGTCTCAGCTAATTTTCCAGGTATTATGTTCATTTTATATAAACTTTATCTAAGAAAGAATTGCAAGAATTTCTTACAAACTTTTCAAGGGCCGGAATAGCCTGGTGGGTAAGGCACTAGGCTGAGAGGTCGTGGGTTCCATCTCCGCCGGCCGAAGACTTCCCGTGTAGTAAATGGTGACTGATACATGTTAAATCTGTCGAGTCACAAAGTCCTCCATGTTCCCATAACAAATCATACCTCTGGGGTTCTGATCAAAGAGTTTCCTTGTCTTCTGGATGGGTTCAAAATGACAAGGCTACGGAGTTGAACATGAGTAGTCGAAAACCCAAAAATTGGGTCGGCTGTTTAACGACGGTTATAAAATAAAATAAAACTTTTTAATGAGAGCAGATTCGATTAACAATAACATCAAATAAACCACCAAATACTTATATACTTTCTTATAGATACTTTCTTTCTATTTCAAACATTTATATTCTTTCTTTCAAGACTAGACTATAGACTAGGCTTTCTGACACAATATCAACTCGTTTCTTGTAAGTTTTATAATATATTTTGCTCTTTACTTTTCCGTGCAAAAACGTGAAAAAGTTGTGGTGTTTTTAAAATTGTTTTTCAAATTATTTTATTTTTCATTTGATATATTGATCTAGCTTATTATTTATTTATTTTATCAATTATTGTTAAATATATTCTTGGATCATTCCTAGATACTTTAACTCCTTTTTTTCCTTCTTTAGATTCATCCAATCCTTCAACTACTACGTAATTGTTTCGTTAATTTCTTTCCTTCAATATTCCTTAAATACTTACTTAGCTTTATATTCTTTCTTTTATTGATGCTTTTCAAATTAAGCTTTCTATTGGTGGTTTATTTTTATTATATTTTAGATTAAATTTTTCTATTATTCCTTATTTATTCTTTCAAACATTACTTCATTAAATCATTTTTTTAAATTTAATTGTTCATTCAGTTATTAAAAATTAACCATTATTATTTTTTTATTTCTTTTATCAGTTGTTTCTTTTTAACTTACATTTTATTATTTTTAGTCTAATTTCCTGAAACTTTCTTTTACTTAACCTACATTTAGTTACTCATTCAATTTTTTGTCATACAGGGTAAGCCAGTAGAATGTAATGTTTTTTTACACGGTATGAAGTACTAGCACATGAGGTGTATCATCCAAAAAGTCCTTCTTTACCGTAAAATATTACACCGTAATTTTTAAAATGATATTTATTTATTTAGAGCGATTCATTGATTTTACGTTCATTATCACTACAAAAAAAAAACAAAAAAAAAACCACTGAAATAGATTTTTTGTTCCGAAACATGCTTCGGTAAAAATGGATTTTACGGTGAAAGGGATTTTACGGCAATTTCCGTAATTCTTTACAATGAAAGAATATACCGTTTAGTAAATCAAATAATAAACATATTTTATCCCAAGAATGAAATCATTTCGTAAAGCAAACACACGAATTTTGAAACCCTTTAATATTTTCTTTCTTATGACTCTTTCAAATCGGCAAAAATATTGTTTTGTTCTCAACTACTATATTTGAAGTAAAATTTCCCTTTTCAAGTTATTTTTCATAAGATTTGTGCTTTTAAGTTTTAAAACGACCGCTTTAAATATTTTTGCATTATTAAACATTTGAAAACATTTGAAAAATTCCAGCAAGTCAAACATGTAGTTATACAAGATGTACGTAATAAAGTTATTGTATAAAAAATAATATTTGAATGTAAGAGAGAAAAGGACTTGTTTGATAATTTTGCTAAAATAAGTTGTTTAACGTTCGAAATCAGACACAAAACCATACTTTCTCAGAATAAGCATTCCTTTTTTCGCTACGGATTTCTGACCTCCAAAGAATGGGGGTTGGCCGCAATCTGGAAAATAGGGTTCTCACAGTTTGGTCAGGAGAGCGTTACACAGTTTGTTAATTTTACTTTTTACGTATTTCACCATATCTCGATAACTTTCAAATCGAATTGAACAATTTTTACACACATTTATAAAATTTGATCCAAAGATAATGTCATACAAAAAATAACTTTTATTAAACATTTTTTTTTGCTTATTGCTTATTTAATTCGAGTAATTATTTGTAAGGTGTACATATCTATATATATAGGTTCAAAATATATAAATGAGGATAAAACAAAGGAAAATTACAGACATATGAAAAAAAAGGGGGGGAGAGGAAAAAAAATAATAAAAAAATAATAAACAACTAGGAAAAAAAAGGATAAATTTTTTATAAAAAATCCGGAAAATAAAAGATATAATATTTTCATCAGCCCACACGATTATATCCGCAAATAAGAGTGTTTTCTGATATTGTATTAATCTATCTAATCTATATATATACTATATATATACATATATATAATATAAGAAGAGAGTGAAATGATAACAAATAGCCAATCACAGAAGACTTGCGGTTAGTAACGCACAAAACAGTCAATTAAAATTGAGAACGCATGAGTGTGAAAAAAATAACAAACGACTGGAAGAAAAAAAATGACAAAATTTTTTTCAAAAATCCGGAAAATAAAAGATATAATCTTTTGATCTGCCCACACGATTATATCCGCAAAAAAGAGTGTTTTCTGATATTGTATTAATCTATCTAATCTCTATATATATATATATATACATATAGATAATATAAGAAAAGAGTGAAATGATAACAAACAGCCAATCACAGAAGACATGTAAAAGAGTGTGTCATACGTTGAACTCAAATGTTAAAGGGTTATGTAATAAGTACCAAAAATACTTACATAGGTATAAAATATTACATTGATATATTTGGTTCGTTTAATTTAGGTAATATATGCATTTTGAAATAAAATAAATTAACTATGTAATCGAACGCAAAAGTAATGGAGTAAAGATATTTATCTAGAAGAACCATAAGAAATCATCCTACTATCATTAGCGACAATGATGCTTAATTTTTTAATATTAGTAATATATTAATTGATATAAAATAAATTTACCTACTAAAAAGCAAAAATAATGGAGACTACATACTTATTCATTTTGGGGAGCCGTAAAAAATCACGATATAATTATTGACACTAATGATTAATTTCTACTGATAATATGAATTAATTGCAATAAAACAAAACAAGCTACGTGCTAAAAAGCGAATTTAAAGGAAAAAAAGGTTAATAGGAAATTCTTTTAGGAAAACCGTAGAAAATCGCTATTTACGGATGGCGCTTACTTCTTGTGCACTAATGACGTTAATGGGTGATTCCTTTTAAACATGACAATTCGGACCAAAACATTTCTTCAAATTTAAAGTCTTCAAAACAATCTAAAAATTTTTTTGTATACTTTTTCAGTTACATTTATTAATATCTTACAGACAGCAATGTAGTTTATTGACATTTGCTCGAGAAAAAAAAAATAGAAATTCACCAAACCAATGCCAGGAAAATGTCATATTAGCTTAGAATTTTAAAGAACAGTCATTTTAAGTTAATAGTAAGTAACTCAACTTAGCCTTTATGTTAGATGGACCATAAATTGCTTAAACTAATTCTTTTTACCCACTGTAGAAAGAAACAAAATAAATTTTGCTGCTGATATGTACAGAATAAAATTGTGTATAATAAACAATCATTAAATAAATAAATAACTTTGATTACATCCAACCATATTACAATCATATATAAACTTGGTATTAGGTTAATATTTGCTTTTCCTCCTTACAGTATTAGCAGTTAAAAAAAATTTGGTAACACTTCAATATCCTGGAATTCATTAGCCAGGAAAATGACAGCCAGGATAATGACAAATTCGGCATTTTTATAGCATATAACTTTACTTTAATTTTATATTTTGGCCTAAGACGCTTACATTCTGCAGAAAACAACAGGATTTCTTAAAATAACTCAGGTAAATCTATGTAAGTTATTTCATTAATGATTTCAAGAAGCCATGAAAATGACAACACAAAAACCTACTCACCTTGAAAAATTTTTTGAAATAGCTTTTGAACCAGAAAATTGGTTCTTTATTCATGCAACAAGACATGTTCATATAGGAGGGTATCTAATCACACTATTAACATAAGATATTGATTGCTGGCTCTATCTATTTTGGTTATAAACCACTAAATAAAAGTAGCCAGGAAAATGACAGATTTTCTTGGGACAAACAAATTATTGACAGAAAAAAATATTTCAAACGAAGCTTTTGTAAATAATACCCTTTACGTATATTCTAGAAATGAATCACCGATTGAAATAAAAAGAACCTAGATATTGAAAAATGTATGGGAAGTTTTAAAGCTAATTATTATTGGAAACATTGCTTGAGACATGCCAGGAAAATGACATTTTGAAGTTCAATTAAATTTTTTAACTATACAAAACAGTCAATGCTAGCGCAAAGTCATTTTAAAATGCTAACAACAATGTAATTTATAAATTTTTCTTTTAAAAAGTCCTTTTAGTATTATAGTATTAGATCTTGGTGCAAGGGACAGTGAATTGTCATATTTCGTGAGGATCACCCTAATATGTTTTACTGGTATTATGGTAATTGGTGCAGCTTTGATAACAATTCTACAACGAGTGTTTCGTAATTTCAGAATTTTTTTTTTCAATGGTAGCTAAGATAGTGTATTAATATTTTAATGGATTAAAATAAAAAGAATTTTGTTTCTTTACTTGAAGATCATAAGTTTTTCAGGGTGGTCCGTTTTTATTTTGTGCTCTGTATAGTTTAGGTTCATAAATATTATTGTATTTCGATAATTGTTCACTCATTCAATGGATTTTATATCATTTGACTAATTTGTTTTGGGAAATCTGTTAATTTCTGAAATATCCGTTGTTGCGGGAAGAAATTCAGTCTTTATTTTACTACTTTTTGTTAAAAGTTTAATAACATAAATTACCGAATTTATTAATCTTAACGGAATATGGTTTTTTGACACTTTCACTCAAAGACTTTTTTCATACCATTTTGACATTAGAAGATATAAATACATTTACTTTATGCACAATTCAATAAATAAAGCTCTTAAAGATATTTCGAGTGAGAAATCTTTTTCAGAAATATTCATGACATAATTAAAGTGTTTTTGGGTGAAGTTGTGCAAATAAATCTGCTATTCAAAGGATCCCTTGTCACCTTTAAGGGTTCACTTTTTACGCTGAGGTTGATTTCTCTCTCCAAAGTTTTATAGAGTTGTGACAGTTCCCAAGCAATCCATCATATTTCCGAAAGCATTTCCTCCTCTAGTTATGGAATTGTAACTACATATTTCTACTTAGCTGTGCCGGCGTAGATTAAAGTTAGAAACTACAGCTGCTTTCTCTACAAAATGAAAAGTAATTTTAAAAGGAGTTTTTATACTGGTCGGTGTTGCTAATTAGCGTAATTGTGAAAATTGTTTTTTGTTTTTTATTAATATATATAT
>NC_092206.1:99901045-99912788 GCF_043381705.1 Parasteatoda tepidariorum
AGTAAAAATAAATAAATAAATATAAGAAAACAAGAAGAAAGTTAAGAAGAACAATAAGCATCATTTAATGCGCTTAAGCTGCAAGTAAACAGAACTCATTAGATATGTTCAAAATGAAGAATAAAACAAAGAAAAATAATAGACAAATGAAAAAAAAGGGGGGGGGAAATAATAAGTAAAAAAATAACAAACAACAGTTTGAAAAAAAAAAGGCGAAATTTTATTTAAAAAACCGGAAAAAAAAACGGATTTTTTAAGAAATATTTTGAGGCAACGTAAATTATCGCTTCGAATCTCAATTATTTATTTTAATTTCTTTAAAGCATTTATACTTATTTTTTTTTAAAACTCAACCAATTTTATTATTGAGCAATACTAAATAAATAAATAACTATAAATAAATCAATCATTATGTACGAAATAGAAGAGAAAAAATTCATAACTTTTAAAGTGAGTTTAATTTTTTCTCTTAATATCTTTACCTTCTAGTTCACCTGGAAGATGTATCTTTTCTCCTTTCTTTTGTTCCTTTTTTTACAAAGAGGAAAAAAACACAGGGAATTTTTTTCCCTCTGGGTCTTTTAGAAACAAACCTATCATTTCATTCTTCCACTTCGCCAACCCCTTGTGACGTCAAAAAGACCTTTGCACAAACATGACACTGATAAACCTATTTTGGAAGAATAGAGGCTATCGTAGAAATAACTCTGAAGAACACTTATCTACGGATAAAAAGTGCAACGAAAAAATTCCCTTTCTTGCCAAATGACCCGATAATCATGGCAGTCGATAAAATCAGAGGGAAAAAAAAAGCAAAAACATCATCTGGGAGCGAGGATATAGCTCAAAACTTTTTTCAACATTCTAGTATCGACTTCAAAACGATATAAACATAGAAGAATCTTCATCGGTTTGGTCGTCTGCTAGTAGCTTGGTCTTCTGAATGGACGATGTTATTGGAGAATGTAGCCTTATCAGAATGCTTTTTTTTCCAACAATAGTTTACGCTTTCATGGGCACGAACAGAGGGAAGAAAAACTAGAAAAAAGTTTTTGGAGTTTTTAAAAAAATTGATGATCTGTTTGGTGGCCATATTAAAACAAAAGACAATTTCAGTTCTTTTTTTTTATTCGAAAATTGTCTTTTTCCGTTATTGGTTATTGGTCTTTTGAAAGTTCTAAAGAAAATAAAGAGTTCGTAAATTCTTTGAAATTACTATATTGTATTTTAGTTTTTATAAACAAAGGGATAAGTTACTATGAAGGAGATAATTTAACTGCTCTTTGTAATAAATCCTAATCCTTTTCTTCCTCTTTTTTTCTCTTTTAAATCTTTATTAGAATTTCTTTAGGTAATTTTGCGATCTCTATAGGCAAACTTTTAAGTTCATATTTCTGCCCACAATATAAACTCATTGTACTTTATCGTTAAATATATTGTCTGTAAACTGTTATCTTTTAATTGCTAAAAATATGAAATGATAAAGTATTTTATAAAGATGATTGAAAGCAATGAAAGTTAGCCCTAAAAATAGACACTAATATTAAAAACCATGATATGTTTGCAATTTATCTTTTAAGGAAAAGAAGTAAAAGCTCTTCCTGATCTTAAATTAAAAAGAAAAAAAGCTTTTAAGTTAAAAATCTACAAATAATAAAATACAGTTCTACCAAGAGTTACGTGACCATGATCAACGGAAATACGGATATAAACCAGGGATGGAGAAAAAAGTTTGTGTCTTACACCCTCCAGATGAAATTAAGTAGTACGCAACAAATTTATAGGTGTTTGAATTTAAAAGGCATTATTTCTAAATTTACTGGAGAGATTTTAAATTTCACTGAACATTTCGAAGTTTCACGTAGTAAGTTCAGTGTTGCGCATTTTTTACGGAACTTTATTATCAACTGAGCTTGCGCAGAACTTCCGTGAGTAAACGCATTGGATGCAACGTGACAGTGAAAAATTCGTCCATTACTTATACTAATAAAGTATTTAAAGCGAATAGGATTAACTCCTACCTTTTTTTTAAAAAAAATATATTATAGTAAAAAATAGTTTGTTTATACAGAGGAAGTAGGTTTTTATATTTGATTCCCAAATACAAATAGGATTCACGGATTTTTTTTCACTATTGCGTTATAGCAGCGCCTTTTACAAAGTTTCCTTTTTGCTCTTTTTAGAATTGAACCCTCTACCAACTCTAAAAGAAAACGTTTAGTTGCTGTAGTAGATTTAAAGAGTAAACACAATGCAATTTTCAAAATATATTCCCTGTCTTAATTTTTATTTAATTTTGTTTATTTCCTTTTCATTTAAAATAGATTTTTTTATTCCATAATGATTTGAGAAAAGAATAAACTCTAGTTAATACTCTATCGAAAAGAATTTATGTAGTAACTATAGGAAATAGCAAAAATCTGTATTTTTACTTTTAACTAAAAATGATTAATAAATGGTGCATGTTCTGCATATAAATATTTAACATATTCAAAATGAAATTTAAATTGAGCAATAGACGTTTATATTTTAATTTATTTTTCCTTTAAATATGATACACAAAAAATATCATTAACTTCTTATCTTAAATTCTACAATATCAAATCTATTTTAGATTATAAGTAAACGACAAATTTTTTCATAATTTTAGGCAATTATTTATTAAATTATCATCAAAAATGAATTTTAGATAATGAGCAAAAATGTAGTTTATTTTTCTTAATTTTCGGAATTTCTGTTTTTTTGAAAAAAAGCACACCATTATTTAACAGAATTAAAATTGAACAAATAACGACACGATTCCAAACAATTTCATGAATTGAAATAAAAATAATTAATGAAAACGATAAGTAAAGTAGCATTCTATCGTAGAGTGGAGCTGTATTCGTTAGTTCAAAAAATGTTTCCATTTTCATGTTTTTTTGGAGGGGGGGAAAAAACGCGTCACCTACTTACTATCTCCTCTAAGGTCACCTATTACGTTTGCAACATTATGATGGAAACTCCTTTATGCTTTTCTATGTTGATTTCGTATCTTTACACTAATTATTTATAATATTTAAGATCTACCGTTTGAAATTATCAAGTATATTATCATACCAAAAACTGAGAATTAAATTAAAAGGATTTTAGGTAATCCATTTATTATTATACGCACTCCGTCGTCCTAAATTTTTGAACTCACAACCGAGCAAAATTTTTTTCCTGAAAAATTACATTTAAAACTCCAAAATTTCATTCTAAAATAGCGAAAGGAGTAGCCATTTTTCAATCAGAATTCAAGAACAATGCGCAGATGTTTTTTTCTAAACAAATTTATGACATACATAGTGTCAGTATTGCCACAGTTGCAGTTACTATTGTTGCGGTAGCGAATTCCCTTAATACATAAGAAATGTAAAGAATGCGGATCCATTTCTAAAATTTAATATCCTTAGGAATACTTCTTCTTTCATTCGAAAAAGAAAGAGAATGTTTCTTTTTTGGCATTCCTAATCTCTTAAAAGACTCTGTTCAAGGAGAAAAAATAAGAACAAAAGAACAAATCCACGGGGAGGCCAAAGGAAAAACTTAGCTTTAGAACTTTTTCCCATTTCAAATGTATCCCCTTTCCAATCTAATATTGAACAGGTGTCTCCTTTAGAACAAAAATATTTGCGACGTCGGACGCTCAAATGGCGCGATATCTAAGTTAAGAACTCGATCTTCCTAAAAACAAAATGGTAGAAAAAGGTATAAAGATATAAAGTCCGGGCTCGGAATTCTACAAATTGGAGTGTTTTCGTTTCCACTGATTGCAGCGCTCTTTAAAAGACAAAAACAAAGAAAGATACGGTTACGAATAAAAGTGGAGTGTATTTAATAAATTGTTTTTCTTACAAGAAAGTTTCTTCGTGACTTCCCAGACTGCTTAGTTCTGCCGTGAAATTTCCAGGGAGTTTATTTATTTTCGTCTGCGAGAAAAAGTACAATATTTTATTCGCTTGTAGCTATAATTGGGCTCCCCGTTTTGTGCTGATGATGCTATTTACTCAGAGTAATATTGCAGCAAACAGACAAAGTAAAATTTTTGAAAAAAGCTGCAGTTTCCAGTAATGAAATCAGCTGCACGTTTTAACACAGTCATGTGACCTGCTAAACAAATCGTTAAATAAAATGATAGAATTCTTTTTTCGAAGACAGTGAGAGAAAAAGTGATTTATTTTGACGGAAAATAACAATATTTTGTATCTTGTTTGAATTCAGGTTGCCTGAATAATTGAAGAATATTATCATAATATCTATTTCTAATTTCGAATTTTAAAGAAACATATTTGCAATATTTGAATTTGATATTTCTACAACTTATTTTATTTCTTATTAGTTTATTTTGCATCATGCTTTTGTATTTATTTTTCAAAAATTAAAGTTTTGGTATCTTCTAATGATATTATTTAATTATATCTTTTAATTTTTAAAAGATATCGCGAAATTTTAGTGTAATATCAATTATAGAAATAATATAAAAAATCAACTATATATAAGTAACTTTTGCTTATTAATTTCTTATTATACTTATATTTTAAGAAATTAGTTGCAGTGGAAACTTAAGAGTTGGTTAATATATTAATTGTATAATTCTGTGCAACTCTTAAACCTTGGATGCAAAATTTTTATTACGCTTATTTTTCACGCTTCTTTTCATTATTTTGTATTAATTTAGGCCGAAGTAAATAAAAATATTATGTTTAGCATTTTATTTTATGGTTATAAAGAACATCATTAAACAAATTTGCACTTATTTGCAGTTATTTAGATCTTAGAGAAAAAGTTACTTTTTAATGAAATTGCTTTAATTTACAAAATCAATTAATGATACATTTTTGAATATGAATGGAAAAAAATTTAAATCTTGTGTTTGGATTTTATATTTCAATAAGAATATAATTCCGAAAATCTAACAGATTCTTTTAGTAACTATTAGACTGTTTTTTTACAATTAAAAAATAGCAAAATTTATTTTGGATTGCAATTAGAGTATCAGAAAAAATATAATATAAATCCAAATAAAATATAAATAAAAATTTTTTTTGTAAAAAGGACACCGGTGTTCTGGTTCAAAATAAAGAAAAATTGAATATTGAGCGAAGAATTTCTTAAAATTGATAAATGAGCCAATTTACTTTCATGGATTTTTTCTTCCGACCTGCAACTCTTCATGTCTTGTTTGACATCAAATATTAATCTTATGAAATTCTCGAAAAATATTTGATCAAATATTTGATATTTTGTAATGTGTTTAAAGGTTACTTTAACTGTAACAAGGCAAAGTACAGTGAGCAGAAAAAAAATGGACTACCCTGAATAACTTTTTATCTAGTGATCGGATTTTCACATTCTATTCTAGGACTCAAATCTTAATGACTCAAGGGAGTGACCTTAAATATGCTAATTAATAAGTGCAGACGATAATTTAAGTTACGGAATCACGCAAAACGTACTTTCTCTGAAGAAGCATAGTACTTTTTTTTCGTCTTACATATTTTCTTAAAATTTGATTTCTCAGGAATTATTTGACCGATTTACCTCTAATTTTGTATTTTCCCATGTAAAATTACATTTCGACCTTTCTTGGTTAAAATAAAAAAAAAATAATAAATATTTACTAAAATTTATCTTTTTGCACGGAATTATCTTTGAATAAACGAATTTTATAATTGAGTGTAAAATGTTTTTAAATTCGATTTACAAATTCTCGAGATATATTGATATATGCAAAAAGTAAAATAGATCCATACTTTGGAGCGCTCTTCGGACCAAACTATAAGGACCATATTTCCCAGATTGCGGCTACCCCCCTATATTTTAGGGGTCAGAAATCCCAATCAGTTGAAAAATAAGTATGTTAAATCAGATGAAGTACGTTTTTGTTTCTGATTTCGTAACTTAAAATATCGTTTACACTTATAAATTAACATATTTGAGGTCACCCTCTTGAGCCATTAAGATTGAGTCTTAGAACGTGAAAATCCAATCATTAGATCAGAAGTTATTCAGGGTTGCCGGTTTTTTTTTGGCGCATGAACCTGCGTAAGATTTGCACCTATATTCGAAAATATAGTTACGTTTGAACCTTGTTTCTTTACTAAATTAATTTAAAAAACAGTGACAAAAATGGCTACGAATTATTATTTTTTCTATTCCCTATACTAATTTTTTTTAGAAAAAAGTAGCTCACTATAAACTACGAAAAACAGTAGTGACACCAGTTGAAACAGATTAACTTGAATGCCCACAGATGGCGCTCGAACTGAACGAACATTAATGTTTTTTTCTTTTCTGTTTTAGTTTGATTTCTATGAAGGATGATCGTTTTAATGTTATGTCCGTCCTCTCATTAAATTTGTTTAATTATTAGAATTCGTTTTCTTTTGAACACAAGCGACGCAGTAGCAAAGTTACGATAAAACGATTGAACCAGGTAAGAGAGAAAATTAGAATTATTTCTACTATACCTTTTTCACCAGTAGTTTCGTTACTTGTAGCGCATTAGTTCTAATCACTGCCTCCAACTTTGGAAGTAAAGAAAATTTATACATTTAATTCACACAGTTTTTAACCTAGCAAAAAGAACTTCACGGGATTTTCATGTTCAGGAACTTAGAGGTTGTGACCTCATATATACCAAATAATTAACTGCAGACGATATTTTAAGGCACGAAATCAGACACATAATGCTCAGGAAAGCGGTCCAAAGTTCAGATCCAACTCGCAAACTTGAGCGGATTGAAAAATTTTCGCACAAAATAATAAAATTCGCTTAACCGAAGAATAACTTTTGTAACTTACAATTCATAATTTTTTCGAACATTATTAAGTAAAATTATAACAAAAAGATGTTAAATATTCTCCAAAAGTTAATTTTTTACGGAATTATCGTTGCATAAACGAAACTTATAAATGTGTCCAAAATTGTTTCCATTCGCTTAAAAAGTGTTCGCGGTATGGTGAAATGCAGTATTGGAAAAATATACAAATTCACTGAAGAAAGTGATAAAACGTAAGAAGAAAGAACGTATTTGGTTTTATTTTGTAATATAGCTATAGATTATGATATAATGAAATCAAAATCAAAATGAGATTAATAGCAAAATACATTGCACGTAACTATGTGTTATAATAAGATATTAACACAAAATAAGTTAGAAAAAAGTATAAAGTTGGTGCAATGATTACACCAGTAATCAATGTGAGACCATTTGTTTTCGATTACATTTATTGCATTCCTGACCCAGATAGAGTTCGTGAGATACTGGTGTCAATATAATCATACCAAGACATCTTGATTGCAGCCATGAAATCCTACTTGCTCTTGAATTGTCTCTCGGCCAGATCTGCAAACGTCTCTTAATAGCTGCAAAGATTTTCTTCCGGATTCAGATCTGGGCTACCAGGGGGCTACTCAATGAATCTAATCTCATTTGCTTTCAGCCAGGATTTAGTTGAAGATGGGACTGCCGTATTGTCCTGTTGGAAGGTCCTGCCTCCGGATGGTATAAAAGGAGCAAAAGGCAATAAATTATCTCCTAATATATCCTGATACATAATTGAGTTCATTTTGGGGTTGTATCACTTGCTGCAAAAGATACCGGATCCACCACCAAAGTGACGTTTGGAAAATAAGTATGAGTCCGTTCGTAAGTCGTCCCCAAAATATCGACAGCCATCCGAATTAAGCTTCTTTTTATCGGAAAGGACCACATCGCTCCAATCTTTCTTGAGATGTTTCTTTGCAAATGATAAGTGATCATCTTTGGGCAATTTACAAAGCGGAGGTTTTCCTATTAATATTTTCAAATTGAATGTTCGGATAATTACTTAATTAATTTCTAACAATTTAATTAACTATTAATTATCAATTTTAATGAAAATTAACAATTTTTAATTAATTTCTTCGGTTGCTGCATAGTAACTGCATTTAATTTGTGCAGATGACATCTTACTGTGACAATCAAGATTCCAGATTCGTCTTTCTTGCCTTGATGATATTTTTCGCCTTTTTATAAGATGTTTGCTGCTTTCAGAATTCCTGAGGTAGCTATTCACTGCTGCCTTCGACCTTCCCATTTTTCATGCAATTTGAGAACCAAAAGTTAGAATACTACCTCGTTCGCCATTGTTAAATGAGTTCCCTTTGGCATTGCTAAGTGCCGAAATCTGCTTCTTTTATACAACTGGAATTTGTTTCCTTGTACTGAAGCAAACTATTTTCTCGCATGTCTTTTGCCTGACAATGACGAAATCAGTATCAACTTCATATTTTTGTCCAAATTGCTTTTTAATGATTAGACAATTTTGCCATGATTTAAATAATACGAGGAATAAAAATAAAATTGTTATGCAAACCAATTAGGCTCTAGATTTGCAAATATAAAATAAATTGTCATGTTCAGGAATATTAGTTGTGTTTCATATTTGCTGACTTTTTGCTCGGCTTTATACCATTTTTCCATCACTGTCCGTATTGAGTAATATTAACATTAAGGGGTCCAAACTTGGATCGCTCTGCCGATCCAACTATTGGGACCCAGATAGCTGCTATTCCCGATATTTTGGAGGTCAGAAATCCGAATCCATTGAAAAAAGTATGTTTATTCACAGAAAGTACATTTTCGATTATCATTTCTTAACTTGATTAACTTTCTTAACTACATTAATATCGTCTGCACTCATTCGTGAGCATATTTGATGTCACCCTCTTGGATCATTACGTCTTAAAACGTGAAGATTCAGTAATTAGATCAAAAGTTATTCAGGATGGTTCCTTTATTTTGAGCGCACTGAACATATTTTTCAAATTCATTTTTGACAATGATATTAAAAATATATGTTATTGATTACATATGTTGGAATTCAGTTATTCTACTGATTTTTTAACTAATGTGCATATTTACTATAGGTGATCAGCTTAACGTTTAGTCACTAAAGAATTTATTCATTTCTTCGATTACTTTGGTAATTTGCAAGATGACTAGGATAATCAGCACATTACCTACTCGTTTAAGTGAAATTAAGATTTTTGCTTAAATTAGCGCTATTTACTTAGTTTAGGCTCTCTCAGGGGGGGGGGACTCATGCCTCTCACATTTTATAAATGAAAGAATCCTTTTTAAGATTACAATTTTAAACATAGTATTTGTGTCATTAAATTTTCAATTTAAAAAATAAAGATAATTTTTTGTGTTTGGATTCGAAAAGAAAGTGTTCTATTTCAAGTGAGCATTAACAGTTCTTTTTGGGTGAAAACTGTTACTAAATTATCTTTTACACCCCACGGAGAAAATACCGATGGGAGAAGTCTTGATTTCAAATGTCACAGTAAACAGAATTACAAAAAAAACAACAACAAAAAAGAAACAAAAAACAATGAAGCAAAACTTAAAAAATACTATCAAATAAGAGACAAATAATTTATAGGTAAACGATTTCTTTCATTAATTTCTTTTAATTTTTAGACAATTTGAATCCTGATGATAATATATATATATATATCCCCACTCCATCAGTCACTCCAAAACTATAACACAAAGAAT
This sequence comes from Parasteatoda tepidariorum, assembly GCF_043381705.1. Classification (NCBI taxonomy): domain Eukaryota; kingdom Metazoa; phylum Arthropoda; class Arachnida; order Araneae; family Theridiidae; genus Parasteatoda; species Parasteatoda tepidariorum. The sequence goes on from NC_092206.1 coordinate 99,910,618, forward strand.
CAAATGGTTTAAAATATAATTATAATTTAGGAAAAGCTTGTCATTTAATTATGAAGCTTGTCATTCATTTATTTTTCAATAAGGATCAAGTCAATAATTACAATCAACAAGTTAGTTTGCAAAATGAGTCAACTTCTGAACTTTCACAATGCGGAAACAGTTATTGCTAGATGGAGAAATCTAGGTAAACTGAGGAAGACCCTCGATTCCGCTCTTTTATAAATTAGCCTAGTTAATCAGTAGATTAGATTGGTTGAGCATAATGCATATTTATGATCTTTAGGGGCAACATATGCCATAAAATTGGTGATTAATAAACACCCTGTGTAAAGTTATTTTATCTTAACTAATGATAAGATAACACTAAGGAAATGATTTTACATTATAACGATCAATATTTATTTGATTTTTTTTTTAAAAGAAGGGAAAATTTTTAATAAATATGTGCGAATAGTTTGATTTTATCAAGCTTAATGATTTAAAATAACACTCATTTAAGGCTTCTAAACAACTAAAAAAAATCTATATTTTAAGAATTTTTAATGCATACCAATTTTTAGCTAGTAAAGATATTTTTATTCAATAAATAAATATATATAAAATTATTTATCTCTTTTATACATATTTCGAAGTTTAACTAAAATAATTCAATTAGGAGTATTTCCAGTTAATTCTTTTTCCCTTTGTTTCTAAAGCAACAGCTGTAGAAAGTTAGAAACAGATGATATCTAATAAAAAGAAACAGATGATTTATCGTCTGCTGAAACAAAAAAAGAAGCAAACATATTTTATCTCAATTGTCGTCCGGATATCTATTTGGATTGATAAACTATATCGAGTCCACGCCCTTAGTTTCCGTTTTCGCCAATGAATTTATTTAAATATCGACTAGAACGACACCGTTTCTCCAACACCCAATTTGTCAGAGACACATCTGCAGCAAGGCAGAGGGTAAAAGTATAAAATCGTAAGTAATATTGCGCCTTAAACTCATTTATCATGGAATTTCCTTGGAGAGATTGGCAACGATCGTGACCCGATCTCGTCGGACAGTTATCGCCTGCTGTTACCATATAGTCATTGAAAAAGAGTTTTTTTTAAAAAAGATTAAAGAGAGTTAAGAGTAAAGCGATCTAAACGAATAACTAAAATAAAGCAAAAGCAATGTGAAACCTACGATTCTAGATAACAGAATCAGATAGCTAAAAATGGCGGTGGTGAAATCTGATCTTTACGAGCTTCACATTTTGCTTCCCATTGATTTAGTTACCCTTAGTTTTGCAGCTTAAATAAATATTTAATTCTCTATTGTTACTTTAATTTAAGTAGATTGCATATAATGATGTATAAAATTGCAGTAAAGAATTTAAAAACAGTTAAACAGTTTTGGAGAAATGCCTGAAATAATATATTACAGGAACACAAGATTTTAAAAATCATCAAATTTTCAAAAAACAAAACATTAACAAAATTCTATTATATATGTGTAGTGATTTGTAGGGAAAATAAAGGAGGATAGAAGACATTAATCAATTTAGCAATAAAATTAACAAATTTAATAAAGAAGGAAAATTAGTATGACTGCGACATCGATAACACAGAGTTGCCTATACGCAGTGTTGCAGAACAAAGACTGAAAACTAAAATTAAATAGTTCTTAAGAAAAGAATAAGTTAAATAAATATTCCAGGAATTCTCTCTTGTAGACAGTCTGACACCGTTCAACAGGGAAGTTGATGATTTTCGAAGATGACGGATGATAGTCAATAGCTACTATATATATATATATATATATATATATATATATATATGTATGCTACGGTGAATGTCCGAAATATTTGTTATATTCGATTTGATATGAATTTTTTCGTGGATATAATTACATTTATTTGAAATTTTAACCCTACACTGATGTTTTTTTTAAGGTTGAGTGCTACTGCCCGGTATATATTTGCCCGGTATACCCTACACTGATGTTTTTTTAAGGTTGAGTGCCATTGCCCGGTATATATTTGCCCGATACTTCAAACACTGATGTTTCTTCTAATCTATCGTCAGTAAGTATTAAAATATAGAATAAATATAAATATATCAAATAAATATAATAATATTAACGAATAAATTAATATAAAATGGGATATAACAAATATTTCGGACATTCACCAAAGCGA
>NC_092206.1:99915069-99964876 GCF_043381705.1 Parasteatoda tepidariorum
TATATATATATATACATTATATACGTATATATACATTATATACGTATATATACATTATGTACGCATATATATATATAATGTATATATACGTATATCTATATTTTCGTCTCCATACTATCATCTTATCAGCCGGTGCTCAACTTTGTCTTTTTATTTCGTGTGGATGGAGAAAATTTAGATGTTTAAAAAATATAAAACTTAGAAATTTGAAATTACAATGATGCATGAAAAAATGTACAAGGAGTACGATAAAATGAAGAAACTGAACGTTGAATGCATAGATCGAAAATTATCAACTGTTGAACTTGTTGGAAAAAAAAAAAACTACCATTCGGTTCACTCTTCAAGCCGCAGAGATGCATACAAGTCATTTTTTATCTATGAATTTACCAGAAGCTTATTCATGTGAGAGAGATTAGTTGTTGTCAGAAATTATTCTTTAATATACCTATTTACAGCTACATTGATTGGTTTCTTTAGATTCCTCGTGCTTACTTTAATCAGATACTATATCTAGTATAATCGTTCACGATAACAGTTCTGATTCCGAAGCGAACTTGTAATAAAATGTTTATGACGTATATACTATCTGAAAATAACCGTTTAAAATAAATTAAAAATAACCTTGTATAAAATGCATTATAAAAAGAACGAGCAATCCTTATAGCAATAGGAAAATATTAAACGGTTACACTGGAGAACTATTTCTTTTTATGTTGCCTAAGGTTTTTTTAAACGAGTATTGGATATTTTCACGTCGCTGATTTCAAATCTGCAATCAGTTTCTCTCTACAAGCTGTAGTTTTTTTAAATGACATTTTTAGTTTAATTTTTTCAAAATTTACAAGTTTAAAAACGGTTTACACAACTGAGGGTCGCATAAATGTTGCGATAAACATCAAGGGGAGTTAAGGCGCATCATCAGGATTAAAATTGCATATTAACCCATGCCCGGAAATGACGCGGTACGACGCTGGGGGAATTTCGCTATTATGAACTGTTCGTGTGCTTCTAAACCGGTCAATTTTAGGGATGTGCCCCTAGCGTCGTGCGACTACGTTTCCTGGTACGGGTTCTGATGCGATGATTTCATATTTGAGATCCCCTCACCCAAATTAAACAGGATCTAGTGTTTGTAAAAATGCAATATGAAGTTTGTTCCCCAGTGTTATTGCTATCCAACAATTTTTGGAAAAGATTAGATATTCTGTACCTAAACTTTTATAGGTATAATATAAAACTGTGTATATAAATAAGTAGAAGCAACGGAAACAATAATAAACGTTTAGATAAACCAGATCAATAAAGAATCTCTTAGCAATTATTTCTAGAGAAAAAGAAGTTTTATTTTAGCCTTCCACAACATTTTTTAATTACTATTTTAAATAATATAAGGAACACATTATATGAAAAATCGTAAAAATGAATAGATGTTTCTTGTTGTTTAAAACTTTTTAAGATCTTGGTAATTATCTAATCTTCACTAATTATCTTGGAAATTAATCTTCCAGTCTTGTTTTTAATTAACCCCGATTTCTCAAAACTTCCGTCGTGATTTGGATGAGAAACTTAAATCGGAGACGAAATAAGAGTATTTTCGACATTAAATATTAATATTTATATCAACAATTTCACATCATATTAAGATTACATTTGACACCTTACTGGAAAAATAGTTCCCTTTATTGTTTTTTTCATATTTGTGCAAAAAAAAAATAATACGTTTAATAGTTTAAAATATGCAATGAGCGTTTTTAAAATAGATTCTTTTTCTTAAAAAAATGTATTACAAAAAGAGGAATTATTATTTTAAAAAAAAATCCAGCAAAAAAGACTATGTATCGTAAAATAATGAATGACACATTATTTTACGCATAGGATTAAAGAAAGTCATTCTGTTTTTTTTATTATCTGTTATTAAGAAGTAAATTAGTAATACAAAAAACCATTTTTTTGATTGTGAACCGAAATTCCAAAGTAGAGTTTTATTCTTAAAAAAATTCCCTTTTTTCATAAAATTAACAAGATATAAGACACTAAAATAAAAAGAATGAGTTAATAGTTCATAGGGTCATTCTCTAAATGCCTTCCTCCCGGTTTTTGTCTAGCATTCACTCTTCGAGAATATTGCGTAAAACTTATAATCCATCTCATCCCTTGGAAAATGTAGAACTCTTATTCAAAATAGCTTTTTTCTGCTCTTTCCATCTCAATAAAACTTTTGCTCATTTAACTTTAACCAGGTAGAAACTTAAACTAAAATTTAAAATAGTAAAACCCTATAAATACATTTTTCTAGTTAACAATATTTGCAAAAAAGGGGGAAATCAAAAATTTGGAGAACATTAAATCTGAGTCTCGTTCGGCTTCCCCCTAACCTAGCTGTCCGGGCGAACAGCCCGCGTTATCCGCCTTTTTCACCGGCCCTGAGTTAAAATCATTTGGAATTCTAATAACTTGAGTAGCAGAATAAGAATCTTTAAACAGTGGATTTTGAAATGGAAAACTCAAAAAACCTGAGTTATATAACACGAAACTTTAAGCGGTGGAGTTCAAATCATTAGAAATGTGAAATTCTAATAACTTGAGTTGCAGCATATAAATCTTTAAACAGTGGATTTTGAAATGAAAAACTCAAATTACTTGAGTTATATAATACGAAACTTTAAGCAGTGGAGTTGAAATTATTTGAAATGTGAAATTCTTATAACTAGATTAGCAGCATATAAACCTTTAAACAGTGGATTTCGAAATTGAAAACTCAAATTACTTGAGCTATAGAACGATTGATTAGTGAAATCAAAATCATTTGAAAGATGAAATTAGTATCGCTCGAGTAATAAAATATGAACCCTTGGAAAATAGAATCCGAATATTTGAAAAGCGAAATTCAGATCTCTTGAGCGATGATATCTGAACCCCTTAAGTAAGGAAATTCGAATCACTTACACAGGATGAATTCAAACCACTCAAGATTGGTTCGAAATAGGAAGTTGTTATTTATACTTTTAAGATAGAATTTTTCTGACGTATTTCCGTGTTTGTTAAAAAGATTATCTGTTAGGAATTTCCTAAAAAAATTAAAATTTCCTAAATATCCTTTTGTTGGCTTATGTTGGCTTAAAATTTATTTAAAATTTTTACACCAAAATTTCAACATTTAAGGTATATTAATAAACTATGTTAACTTAAAAGTGTAAAATAAAATTTTTTGTAACTGTTTCAATCATTCGCTCACCGATTCGTATCATTTAAAAGTTTGTTCTGAGGTTTTCATGTAACTTTCCTTTCCTGGTTCAAGAAATTTGTTTTTTATAATTTCAGGAAAGAAAAGAGTAAAACTTCAGTGTTTCGTATCGCAAACCTGCTTATTCCCACCATTCTATTGGATTGATAAAGTGCTTGGATGATCAGATTACCCAAAAGTTCTTTTCATAGATTTGAAGTTCTAACTTGAGACATGTCTGCGGTAACTCCCCTGTACAATCTTTCTATTGCGCATGAAAATATTTAAAAAAAATAATGCATGATATTATGTGTAATAACGTGATGACTTTAGCAAAAGAGCTTTCTTAAACCTAAATATGTTTTTGGCATTTTCTGAGCCAAAAGAATAACTAATTAACCAACATTGTTAAAGGGAGTTTCCTTTATTTTTCTCTTGCTAAGTGCCTTAAAAGAGTGAGTATGATTTTTTTCAGATTTTTTAAAGCATATTCCATTTTTAACAATAAGTGATTTAAAAAAGTCAAACTTTTTAAAGAATCGCCCTTCTACGATGGTTACATCAGTCCCTCCATGACCTTAAATTGATAAGCATCAAGTTCTTTATAGAACGACTAATATAACAATTTTAAAACCAAAGGACTGTGATTAAAAAAGAAAGGGGAAAAATGAGTTAGAGATATCAGAAGTATGAGTATCAGGTGAAAGAAATGCTAAAATAAGCGAGTTCAATTAAAAGTAAGAGATCAAATATATAAATTACATTACGGCAATTTTAAATATGAGAAAATTCTTCTGTAATTTTGGTGGTCAAATTTAAAAAAAAATTAGTTGACTTCAGAGTATTTACGTGAAAAGTTCTCCCCCCGAAAAAGGTTTCTTCATTAAAAAATTTAGTCGACTTCAGCGTCCAACCAACGTATCTACGTGAAAAGTCTTAAATTAAGAAACAGCTTCTTCATTAGCATGATTTGATCTTGTATGGAGAGTTTTCGTAATGGACTTCTTCAGTACTTATTTTTATAAATTTTTGCAACGGAATTAAATAAAAAAAACTGCTTTTCACCGGTATATATAATGAAAATTAAAAAAAAAAAACGCAAGTAATTAAATTTAAAGAATGATTTTTGCAAAGTCAGTCCCAGTTAAAAAAATATTTAAATCTCAAACTAAATTGGAAAAATAACAAAAAACAGATTAGGATGAAATTGATAGGTTGTTCCTGCACATAAGTAACATTCGGACTATTTCCAGCCAAACAAAATTTTAAAGAGGTGGGCAAAATAGGTGTCAAAATAATCATATTGAAACTGAGACAAATATTTCCCTGGTAAAAGGAAATATCACAAATAGTTTAAATTTCCAAAAAAAAAAAAAAAAAAAAAAAAAAAAAAAAAAAAAAAAAAAAACGACATATTTCTGAAGTTCCCATTCACTTTTATCACATTAATTTTAGTTTTAACTTGTCATGCAAATGTCACGTATGTCATTGTCATTTCTTGTAATGCTAAACATTTATTTACTTTGCTGACACCAAACACTGAAAATATGCTATGTTATTTAATTTTAATTTAAATTGTAATGCAAATAAGGAGGCACATTTATCCAGTCATTTTTATTAATTAAAAAAAAATTGTGCATCTTTTTTTTTCAAAAAAATTTTTTTTAATTTAAAACGGAATAATCAAAACAAAAGTACATTTTTTTAAATTCATATTTTAATGTAATCAAGAAAAAGTTAAAACGTTAACAACTAAAATTTGAGAAAAAAAATGAAGAGGGAGAAAGTACATTTTTACCACTTCAATGACTGCCCTGTGCTTGGTGTATTTCAAGTTAAAGCTTGAATGTCAGGTTTTATGCTCGTCAGATTTAAACGCGGGTCTCCTTTGAAGCAAATGTCCAACCTATCTCTTTGCTTTGTGAGCAGCTGGAAGACAGAACTAAATCCTCTCTCCACTAAATATGTTGACGGGAACGAGATGAGAAGCGGCTCAGTTTGTTTCCACAATTGTGGATAAGTGTCCATAAGCTTTACCCAAGCTAACTCGTAACCGTATTTTTTAAAGACGACTTTAGCCTCACAGTCATACTTCAAATCTAAAATCTCAGTCTACAAAGAGGAAGTGAGCTTATCCACAACTTCAAAAGAGAAAGGATCGAAAATCCAATCCGGAATTTCTAATTTCATCAAATCTTTAAATCTTGATTCCATAACTGATCAAGGTGATCAGTAAAAATTAAGATTTTATTTTCGAGAATCTCGATATCTGCCATTGAACACTTTTTAAGAGTTGGAAATTGCATTAGCTCTTTGCGACCAATGTTTGACTTGTAGATATCAAACTTGGCGATGAATGAAGATATGATTCCCTTAGCCTTGATAATGTTCATTTTATTTCCTTGAAGTTTTACTTGGATTTCGTTCATTTTTTCGAAAATATCTGTGAGGTACGCAGTTTCCAACTTGCGTTGCTTCAAACTCTCACTTAAAACAGGATCAGTGGAGTCGAGAAACTCAGTAACCGAATCCAGCAATTCGAAGAAACTGCTCAGTTTCCTTTTGAAAGCCATCTCACAGCTGTATGTAAGAGCAGGAATTCGAAATCTTCATCATTTTCATGGCAAAGTTCTCGGAACAAACGGTTATTAGGAGAACTAGCTTTTATTTTATTGATGCCAGAAATGACCAATTTTTCGCAGCCAAAAGTTGACGATGAATGACATAATGAATGGTGAGATAACTTCCTGTACTTCATTTTTAAGGTGACCCAGAAACCTAGTATGACAACCAGACATGGTTGGAGCACCATCTGTTGCACAATCACTTACATTTGTGAGGGGAATTTCTTTTACCTCAAAATAATCTTTGACAAATTTAAAAATCGACTATCCTTTTGTATCTGTGTTCAAAGTTCTTGTAAACAACATTTCCTCGTTAATCTCCTTACTCTCATCTATGAGTCTCACGTAAGCTAAAACAGCTCTGTTATCTATCACAATTGATTCATCAATCTGAAACGCAAATTTACCTTCTTTCAGAAATTTGATGAGTTTTGATTAAACGTCGGCGGCCATCCCTGGAAACAGCATTATTGCTCAGAGGAACAGAGTGACTTATTAGATTTCCGCCTGCGATACCAAAACGTATGACGAAAACGATCCTGCACTTGAATTTTTTTTAATTTTTAACTACCATAATTCTTTGTCTACACCAGAACTATAGGTTTCATATATATTTTCAATTTCAATCTCAAATAGCTTTTATTATTAATATTATTAGCAATTTTTATCTTTTGAATACTCGTCGCCCCCCTAAGGATTATCGCCCCCTTGAGAAGCTCTATCACCCCCAGGTTGAGAACCACTGTAATAGATCAAAGGTCACCAAACAGTGGTGAAAGAAATATTAGAAAACTTACTGTAGTTATTGAGTGAACTTTAATTAACCATTATTATCAGTTAACGTTCCTTTCTCATCTTTAATTGCCGAGTTAAATAAAAATTTCATTAGTAATTCAAAGCGTGTTCATTTGAACACGAATAACTTTTGAATGAGTACAATTTTTAAAAATCTTTGAATCATGTCTTCTCTGTTTCAGATATAGTTTTAAAAAATTCCACACCAATCCCTTAAAAATTCGCCGAAGTAGAAACAAAGATTGCATAAATGTGGTAGAAGTATTTAAATGTGTGTTGAATTTTAGAATTTCAGAAATGCGTTGCATTAATATTTAAAGAACAATGGCAATTTTATTCGAGGTACTTTGCATGCAACTACGTCATTTTAAACTTTCATGTATAATCTACCAATTAAAAAAAAAAAATATTTGCAAGCTAAATATATTTTTTATATGAGCTCCACTCCACCGAAAGTAGAGTAAAACGTAAGGGCAACCACCTCTTGAAAACCAAATATATTCACAGCCTAATTAATAAACTTAATAACTGTACTCCGTTGCCATTTTTATCATCTTCCACCAGGTTACTATCTCGGAATTACCTCATAAACGTCAATGTTCGCCGAAACTTTCACTTCCATCTCTTTTTCTACCTAAATCACTGAAAAAGAATGATATTGCCGTTACACGAAATGTTCTTTTTCTCTTATACCTCTCCGCCATTTTGTGCTTATTTAAGAACAGAACAACTACACCCCCTATACCTTGTTTACGACTTCTAGATGTGAGAAGAGGAAAAATGCATTGATTAGAACGCGGCGCAACTTACCTTGGCGATCTAATCTTTAGAAGAGTTCCTTTTATTAGTTAATGGTCTTCCTTTACTAAAAGAAAAAGGGAGGGAAAAAATCGCCAATGAGATTTCGTTCTACTTCCGTTCCTTAGCCCATTAACACTTTTCCATCTATCCCCCATTTTTCTTTACTATGCGAACGTTCTGGCTCGTTTTCTTTTCAGACAGGGGAAGGGGAGAAGTAACTTCCAAAAGATTCGGATTCCTCATAAGGAGCCAAAAGAATAGTGGTTTTCGATGTCTTTAGTGGTATATTTTTCGTCTTTTCATATTCAATGCCAAGGGACGGAAATAAAATGATAGCTGGAACCGATAAGGAGGTTTTTATCAATTTCTGTCCCTCCCAGGCGACGCTTTTATCTCAGTTCCTTTTATAATTTGGCGCCTTTATGAAATGGAAAGAGATCCAATGCCATCTACAGGTAATGGTCTATGGCTCTTTTCACTGATTGCTCACCTTAATGTTTTTTTTTCTGCTTGGGTCATTGTTCTGCCATATTATAGCCATATAATGTAGCTATTACAGTTATGGCTTTCTTTTTTTAATGAAGTAGATAAAAAAAAAAGGAAAATATGTTGATAGGTATTCTTTAGAACTATCGATTATTGAATTGATATAACTGAGCTCAAGAGAAATGAATAGAACATATTTAAGACACGTTTTCATAATCATTCTTTGGAGTCTCACAAAAACTCCGGAAAAGGATGTTCCGAATATGTTCTTTGATGTTCTGATGTTTTTTGACGATAATCCTTAAGTGTTTTTCTTTTCGAGGTTTATTTTCAGAATTTATTTTGACATTATATGATATAGTTGAGTGATTTCTAATAGGTGCAATTGGTTTCCTCGATTATCGAATTTCGAATTAATATAACTGAGCTCAAGTGAAAACGATATTTTTGGGAACTGTTTTAAGGCGCTTTTAATAATCAGAAGTTAGAGCTTTTGAACATACTTGAATAGGATATTCTGAATATGATAAACCTGAAATTCTTTGATGATAAGCCTTTAAGGTTTTTATTCTAAGTGTATTTTCGGAATTTATTTTTCTCTCGCTCTCTTTTACGGTACTATAAATCGAGTAATATTTTATAGTTCTAGCAGGCAACGCTAAATACTCTCACAGACAAAAAAAATTAGCGCACCAAGAAGAAGTCGTCAAAATGAAACGAAATTTTACATACGTAATGACTGCTTTGATATAAGCAAATGATTAGAAAATCAAAGAAAAACGATAATCTTTGATTTTCTACTCATTTACTTGTATCAGAGTAGTCATTACGTAAGTAAAATTTCGTTTCATTTTGACGACTCCTTCTGATAAGCTAATTTTTTTTGTCCATGAGTGTATTAACGAATAAAAGAACATATTTAAAAGTTTTAAAAAATTTATCGGCTGGCGGTTCTTCAACGGGAAACATATATGTATTCTTAACCATTTATTTTTTTTAAAAAAAACTTTAATTTTGAATCATGAAAATTAATTTCAATCTCAATTTCATGCAAAAATCGAATTACCAGTTACAATTTCATTGTAAAATTTTTTTTGTATTTTACTGCAAAAAATGCTGGCATCGCGACTGTCAGAAGGTGCTGTATAATTCAGTGCAAAGTTGATGTTCTTAAAATTACGGCAGACATATGTAAAGTTTGCAGTAAAGTGTTGTCTTGAATATTACAGCTAACTGCTGCAAAAATTACGACAAAGTTGCTGTTTTGAACTTTACAGCAAACTGATGCAAATTTTGCAAAATACTGCGACTAATACAACAGACTGCATTTGATGTCACAATATTCTGCTTCTGACAGTGCTGTTAATATAAGAGTACATAATTTCTGTCAATTCATACGTTGCTGTTTCTGATAATGTTGAGTACTGTCAGTAACAACTCGTTATGTAATTTGCGTCAGTCTACTGAAATACTTACAGCATCGTACAGAGCAGCAACTTTGTAAATTTTACATCTGTTGCTGGTAGGAAGTTTTGCAGTAAAATACAAAGTTTTTTTTTTAATAGTTTTTATAAAACGATAGTATTGAATTTATGGGACTATATTCATCAAAATGGACAATCGAAGTAATTGATGAAAGCCTAAATCATGTCATGTATACAATTGTGTTAAGAAAGACACAAGACAAGTGCGTAAAGAACGATACACACATTAATAATACTGCTATAATTCGTAAATCTAAATTGCATTAAATTGTTTATAATAGATTATTAGACACATTATAAAAATTTCAACTTCGGAAGAAATTAATATATTTTTTCTACAAGTAACTGTAATTTAATTGATAATAATACCATAAAGCCACAATTAGTATAAGAGCATGTTTGATTATCTATTCAAAAATTAAATGTAAAGCTAATTAAAAATTTTTATGCAATCAAAATTTTCAGTTGAGTTAGAATGATGTAGTTTTAATTCGACGTCATAAAATATAAAGCTGATAAGTATATTTCTCATACTCTCCATCATAAAGTCTTTACAAACCTGTTTAAAAAATTCATAAATTATACGGATAGTTTTTTGAAAACAAAACAACTTATTTTATTTTTCAATTAAATGAAAGTGGTTTTTTTTTTATCTATCTTAATACAAGTTGTTCTGTAAGGTTCCATCTTTAATAAATAATTTTAGGAATCCTTATCAGAAATTTGAAATTATAAGAAACGTACACAAGCCTCATCAGACAATCAACCGGATTTTAGCGTTGTGTTCTCGCCTTCCTTACCGATGATTTTTTAATAATTAAAATACTTATTGGCAAAGCTACACTCAGTGTATGCTTTTGGGAATTTGTTAAATAATTTAATAACGAAAGACGAAATTATCCAATGCTTAAAACGAATAAAAAATTCCGAATTTTTTTCACTGCCTGTTATTTTCCATTTCTAATGGACTGAAACTTTAAACATTTCACGTAAGAACCCATTCTAAGCTTTAGTCACCTCGCCAAATGTGATGAAATTGGAGATTTGGTGAATAAAATTGTGGATCGGAGAAAGCATTAGAAAGAGAATGATTTTTTCGACTGGAAATTTATATATTTAACTCGATTTACAAAACTATGTCAAAATGCATTTTTCTAGACAAATTAGTATTTTTTGTTCGATTGCTGCAATTTTTGGTAGATGCGCCGCAATACCAATTAGAATTGTGTCTAAATAACATAAGATTGAAATAAACTAACGTAAAATAGTTTTCTATGGGGGTAAATTAATCATAAGAAATTGTTAAAATTAGCATTTGGCGAAGACTATCGAAAATTGGCGAATACTTCTGATATTTGGCTAATTTACTGGCTAATATTGGAAATCCTTAGCTCGGGCTTTGATTATACGCAATCTCATAAACATCTTCACATACGTAACACATAAGCATTCAACACAATTAATATTAAAAAAATTTTTTAGATAAAAGATTATGGATAAAAATAAAAACTCACTTGATAATCTGTGCAGTTATTTTGGAGAGTAGATAAATCTAGTATTCTATAGCACGTTCATCTTATAGCACAATTCAAATTACAGATTTTTTTAAAAAAGTTTTTAGTTTCAAAAATCAAATTTTCGCCTCAAATTCAGAAAATTTCACCAGTTTAAGTAAAATTCAATTGATTTTTTATTCACCCCGATACCATATTATAAAAGTTAAATATTATATTATAAAAGTATACACCGGTACTGTAAAAAATACATCAAAAGTTGCTTTAAAAATTGCAGCAACTATTCACAATATGACTCAGGTAAGGCAACAGCAATCAGATTTTTCACTGAGTTAATATTATTTCTTTTGGTGATTAAACCCTGTCTCCAACATTTATTGTAAAAATGGTTAACTGATTGAAAATGTTTGGAGAGAGTAAAAAATAAAGTCACACTTTTTCAATTTCGTAACCTTAATTGAACAGTACATTGCACTGCTGAAACAAACGAAAGCCATTATAATATTATTAATAATAATTTGTGTGACCAATAATTCAAAACGATTGAGTTCTTAAGGTCTATGAATTTAGCGGTTAAAACATTTTCCCGAAAATGAAGTTTTAAACTAAATAAGTTTAATAACTAATTTAGTTTAATAACTAAAAGTTCTTAAAAATTAAAATATTAGTTTCATGACTGACGGAAATATGAATTCGTGTGATGTTCACTTTTGGGAAAACAAAATTTTTTCTTTTTTATTCTGATTTTTTTAAATTCTGAAATTATTTCAATTTTAATGTAAGTTATGCAATTATTTATGTTGTTAAATACTAATAGGGAGAGTTTTAAACATGATTGACGAGATAGTGAATGAAAGGAGCTTAATTCGCAAAACAGACAACAACAAAAAAAAATTTATAGTAATCTTTGAGCTAGTGGGCGTTAGCGAGTGGTTGAGGACTAACGTACAGTTAAAATGATTTTAAATAACTGCAATTGATTGATTAATAAATTGGAATGACCGAGAACAAATCGGAATACAATGTTCTGAATATTTTTGTTGTTGTTCTGATATTCTTAGGCGATAATTCTTAAAAGTTTTTTTTTTCAGTAAAAGCAATAAACTGTGCATGCTTGAATAGTGGGCCAATTATATAAGTTTTTAAATGCAGGAATTTTATGATGATGTATTTCGAGAACACATTTGCTGCTTTTGCTTCAGTTTTTCGAGTACATATTTCTATTAAATTATTAGATGTTGCAATGTGTTTATTACATAAATTTACACTAAATTAAGATAACAAAAACAACTGCTTATTTCTTACTTATTACCTGAAATTTTAAACCTCGATCTCGTAAAAATCATAAGTATCATGTAAAAAAGAGTCACTTTTACAAAGTCATATATTTAGATTTAATACATTTTTAAAAAAATGAACTGTCTTAACTTTAGCATATGTAAGTAAAAATTTTACATTAAAAGAAAGCAAAATGCTAAGAAGTTGTGTTAAGAAATTACATAATTATAAACTGTTAGGTATTCCTACTTAGTGCATGACTACAGTCTGATTTGTATTTATTAGAATGTTTAGTTCAGCATCAAGGTTGAACTAGATCAGTAACTTAACTAACTGCTCCAAGCATTTATAATCAAATTAATTCTCGGTAGTATTTAGACTGCAAAATTTATATATTTATTTAACAGAGTATTAGTATGCTTGTTTTTGCAATCTTTATAATTTGACTACATAATTAAGTTGACTTTTATAATCAAGCACCATAATGGTAAAGAATATTAGATGTTAATTTTGCACGCCGACGTTTGGAAAGTTGACCACAACAAACAAACCTACTGCAGCTCCCTTTGTTTTAACGTATTAAATTTTAATTTCGTTTCTTAAAGATTTGGAGACTTGAGGCTCATTACGTAGTTAACATATTTACACACATTTCATTACGTTTTTTATTAACTTTGGTTTTGTGTCCAGTACGATAAAAACTTACTATTTCGGCCAGTTTCTGACTAGCTAAAGCAAACAAATATTTATTGGAGTTTCATAGCGATACAAATTCAAATCGTTTTCTGACTGCATCAAGCGAAATTTTACGACGAAATTATCACTTAAAGGAATTTATCGTCGATTTCGAACCACTTACAGTACGACGACACAAATAGTATGAGCACTTAAATTTTAATTGGTGCTCTGTGCTTGGTGACAATTTTAGTTGCTATTGTTTATCTATACTGTATAAGCTGAACTTATTATGATATTACTTCCCAAGGGAATTTAATCGCCAATCAGAAGCTCCACCTTTCGAGTAGATAGAGCACTAACCTTTCGATTGGTGTACAGTGCTGGATGGTAATAGCGTTTAAATCATTTCCTGACGGATACAAACAGTATTTATCGTCCCTCAAAAATTTGACCTTTTCTGACCTAACTACATTGAAAAAAAAAGTCTTTCTCAAAATTGAGCAAAAATGTGTCAAAATATCTCCGAAACAAATAATAGTCGAATTTGAAAGCCTTATGCATTCGAAATGGGAACAGCATATATACTTATTCTTGAGAAAAATCCGATCGGATTGTGTTGTGGTCCGGGAGCTGACCTCATATCAGAAAGGTCCTGGGTTTGAATACCGGACGAGGCATGCATTTTCTTTCATTCTCTGTACTATTACTGTGGGAGCAAGGTGGGCTCACCTAATAGGGCGCCCCTGAAAGAGTGGCCAACAAATCTGTCCTACTGATACCTAAAAGACGTGAGTCAGTTGTGTGGGCATTTTAAAAAAAAGAAAAGAGAAAAATGCATGTGAATGTAGAAATGTGTGTGAGAGATGTTCGTTTACTGAAGGCAAGATTCCGATCCAGGTCCTTCGACTTCGCAGAAAGATGCTCTATCCACCATTGTTGCGCACACCACTCCAGGGGGAGTTAGGAAGCTCTATGTAGTGGCCGGGACAATGACACATATTTTATTAATTTCCAATTTTAATGGAACAAAGTGTTTCAATTTGGAAAAATAGGGCCTCAATAATTTATTCTGAAGACTGGTAAATTTAGTCCCCCGTTTTGCTTATCGCGCTATATCATAAAAACTTTTAAGCGATAGGAATGTATATCATGATGTGTCTGTATGGTGGCCATTCTATATAAAGCTTCTTAACTTTCCCTGAGAAGGGGTGTACTACTATGGTAGTTAGAGCCTGAGGTCCTGTATTCGAATCTAGTCGGCAGCCAGCGAACCTTTCACTCTTGCATTTTGTTCAAAATTGAATATATGTACTCACTTAAAATGAACGAGTGAAAATAACTCAACTTGAGTGCTATTTAACTCCTTCATCTAGAAAAAAGCGACCTTTTCTACTTGAGTTAAAATCACTCAAGTAAAAGAGTTATATGGAAATAGCTCAAGTTTGAGTGAAAAAAAATTTCACTCAAACTTGAGCTATTTTCACTCGTGTTTGAGAGATTTTCAGTATTACTTGAGTGGATTGTTTTCACTCAAACTTGAGTGATTTTCACTCGAGTTTGAGTGATTATATGTATCACTTGATTGGGTCCCTTTAACTTGAATTTGTGTGAATTTCAATCAATTTTTATTCATAATTAGCATCATTTAAGCGAATATATTTTAATTATACTATCATTATTTATTCTTGATTTTCATTTCAATCACATTTGAATTTAACTGCTCCTTTTCCGACTATTCACTGAGTCTTTTAATGTTTATCATAAATAAGATGAAAAGAAAAATATTTTTAGCATGTGTGATAGAAATAATTTATCAGCATTCATTTCTTCTAAATTTCATTCATAATTTGTTCGGTAATNCCTCGATTTTCATTTAAATCACATTTGAATTCAACTGATCCTTTTCCGACTATTCACTGAGTCTTTTAATGTTTATCATAAATAAGATGAAAAGAGAAATATTTTTAGCATGTGTGATAGAAATAATTTATCAGCATTCATTTCTTCTAAATTTCATTCATAATTTGTTCGGTAATTAATAATTTATTTTATATTTTAAAACTAAACAGTGATAGTTGATAAAAAAAGTGAAAGCTTAGTAATCCATCTGTATTTAACAATATGCTGAATATAATTGCAAGATAATACTCTTTAGAGATCGAAAGTTTTGTGATAGACTCAAGTACAAAATTTTAAGGATTTTTAACTTTTTGTAATTAAACAAATTTTTGTTAACAGTTTACATTATTTTTAATTTTATTTAGGACTTCAAATAGTAGTTAAAGTGACTTCATTAGTACGTTAAATCGTACTTAACCATTTCCTTCCCAGTTCTTGAGAACAGAACTTTGATAATTCTTCTACACTTCATTTTATTTGGATGGGAATTTTTCTAGTTATTACTTTAATTATAAAAAGTTTGCTAAAATATACTTACAAAAGTATTTTTACATATTGGCAAAACATAACATCTTTTTAACAGGGTACCCACTCAATTTCAGAAAAAAATTCCCTAACATTTCCAGGTAAATTACAACTAAAATCAATACCATATTTTATCGATATCATTCAATTTTTCATCAGAAAAATTTGATTATTTTATTTGTAATGGCAAATATTAGATTTTCTGTGTAAAAAAATATATAATTAAATGAGGAAGGAAACATTTCAGTTAAACTAAAATGTAAAATTTTTGCAAAAAATAATTGTAATAGATTTAGAATTGCTTAACTCGATTCTCAATAACTAAATACTGTTACTGATAATTTTAAGATTGGTTATTTTCCAGATATAAAATAGGAAAAATTGCAACTCGCCCTGACTATTCCCTGATTTTTGGAGCTAAAATTCAAACTCCTTGACAATGTCAGGTTTTCCCCGTTTTAATCGTTCATTTAATTAATTGTAATTTTCAAATGAACTGTACGCGATTTAATTGTAAGAAAAAAACGTAAAAGCATCTTTGGTAATTTTTAACTTGCTTTTATATAACGTTATATGCATGTGTAACACAACTCTAAAAATCACATTAATTATTGAAAATATGCAACTTTCATGTCAGCAAAATACAGGTCTTAGTTTTTAATTCTTTACCACTTTATGAAATGTCTTCTCGAAGTGGAGCAGTCCTTGCAAAAATAATTGGTACCTGAAAGCTATGATACAGGTTCATAGCTAAGGGTTAAGGCTTTTAGCGTAAAATATGAGAAAGCATTAGTGAATAAGACAACTAAGTTACAGAATAAAGGATATTTTGTTGTATATGTTTTCTTATACATATATTCCTTATGTGTGCACTCTGGATAGTAGGATATATTTAAGTTTCCTACAGTGCTTTTAGAAGTACATTTTTCAGCTCATAGAGCATAAACTGAAGAAACGAGAAGAACGTAGAGCTTGATTTACTGTACATTATAGTGAAAACAAAGTGACTCTTTAGCAAAAAGTCAATTGCTATAATGGAGCAAGTGTCTACATCTACAATAATCTTATCTAACGTAAGAAAAAACTTCAAATCCTCTGTTTTTTTCTCGCCGTTTCACAGATATGCTACGCAGTCAATTTTACTTAGCTCCTCATCAAAATTTACATTTTCCTGGAAGAAAATCATTTATACATTATGAAGACAATTTTTAAAACATAAATACAAATTTTGTTATTCCTTTTCTGATAACCTGACCAATTAACTGTTTTCCTCTTTTTTCCACAGGTAAAATACAAACTGTTTCAGTTACAAATTCGAAATACTTTGAAAATCCTAATATTTTTGTAAACTTGGAAGACTTTTATAGCATATCTTTTGTTCAAGAAATAAATTATAAAATAAAATTTATATCATTATTGAAATTCAATTACTAAGCAAGACAATGAGTCAGAAAAATGCATTTTATATACATCACATTATTCACTCCTTTCACTCTGGTATATAAAACACACTATTGTTTATTTATTTAGTTATTTCTGTTAAACACACTGAGATTCCCCCCCCCCTCACTGAGAGGAGAAAAAAAGGTTAAAATTTACCATTAAAATACACATATTTCAAAAAACTTGACTCAGTATAAAATATGTGTAACAATAAAATTTTAAAAAATTTTGTTTTAAAGCAAATTGCTTTAAAATTTGAAAAAGAAACTGTTTAAAACTGTACAAAATATAAATAATTAAAGTTGTTCTTTTATACAGGGCATGCGAGGAAAAAAATTTAAAAAATTTTTTCTTAATTTTAGAGGGAATCGTCTAAATTTTTATTTATTTTCAATTTAATGCGAAAGAGAGTGCTCTTTGATTTGACAAAAATTCATTTATCATACTGCAAATTTTAAAGTTAATTTCTTCAACATTCAGGTTCTTTTCCTGTTTCTCCCTGAATTTAAATCCCTTTTTCAGTTATCAAAATAAACTTAAAAAAGGAAGTCTCTGTTGTCTCAATCATATGTATCATATGATTTAACCGTAGTGGTAATCCTTCGGTCATGAAATATTTCCTTTTTATGGATAGTCAAAATAACTATACTGTTAAAAACCTGGAGTTTATTATATTAAAATAAAATGTTAAAACTTTAATATGAGATCAGAAAAATTTTTAAAACTTTTATCAGATGTAATATATTTCCACATGCTTTGACAGAGATTCTAGCATGGAATCAGATTTTTTTTATATTCCATAATCATCCACATTTAACACTTTCAATTTAAACAATTTTTTTTGACAAATAATTTAAATGAATAGAATTTTATTTAAAAACATTGAAAAACAGCTAATTTAAATGGAATGTGTATATAACACATTCTAAATAAAAGTATTTTAAAAATGAGAACAACAAGGTATATCTACTTATCAAAAAGTAAAACAGCGTCTTCTTCGGAAATACCGCTGTGAACTAAAAGTTGAATTTCTCTCAAATAAGAGTGTATTTCACTCAAGTTGGGTTTAAAAAATTTAACTCTTTTTTGAGTAGGAGAAATCACTCTTTCATTTTAAGAGAGTAGTTTCAGTTTTGAATACATGCGCCACTATTATTTGTTTTGGAGTCATTTAGACACAGTTTTGCTCAACTCACAGTTTTTGAGTAACCCTTTTTTACACTGTAGAGTTCTAAAATCTCAACTAGAGCGCTATGTCTGAAAACCACAGAAAGTGCAATTGTTAATGTTGTTGTTATTGCAGTTCAAATTTTAACCATGTTCTGAGATGAATAAACTATAAAGAAATATAATATATCAATTAAAAAAAATCCTCACTTTTTTCAAGCGAATTCAAAATCTGGAAATAATTTAATTTTTTGTCACACCTGAAACCCAAAACGTAGGACGCATCATATTTATAATTACCTCCTATCGTCACAGTATATTCCATTCATGTCTTTCAAAATTTAATCTCTCTAAATTTTTTTTATGTGGGAGAAAATTGAATAAAATTAATATGCATTATTAGTAATTAATATATATAATTTCTCAAGCATATATATATAATATTTCATTCATATATAGTATTATCTTTTATTATTTATTCATATATAGTATACGTAGAATTATGATTTATTTATACAGTGTATTAGCCATTCATACTTAACATTATTTTTTCAAACGAAGTATTATTATTTATTTATATATAGTATTCATCAAATTCATTATTCATGCATGCATAATATTATTTACTTATATATCACAATCATTAAATTTATTAATCATACACGGAGAGCATTATTCATTCATTCATAAATTATACTAATCAAATTCCTTATTTGTTCACATAGTATAAAATTTATTTACCTATAATGTTCATTGAATTCGTTATTCATTCATAAATACTATTATTCATTTATAGGTTTATAGTATTCATTGAAATTTTTATTCATTCATATCTAGGGTTATTTATTAAACTACTGTATAATATTTTCTTCTTTTTAGTTAATTTAAAAACCGTAGTTTTATAAATTTTACTTTATTTAATTATTTACTTTTTATGGTATAAAAGGAACCAAAAAAGGTGTGTATGTTTGAAAGCATGCGAATAGCTTATATTACAATTATATTTTTTAAGTTACAATTTCGAATAAATTCATTGAAACCTGATCTTCAATGCTTAAATCCCATTTTCTTTCTTTGTCTTATATCAGGTTTTCAGTTAATTTCACGTAAAACAAGATGCTTTATCTTACCTCTAAGAAGATAATGTTCAACATTAGCTGAAGTTTTGTGTAACTTAAGTTATTAGGTATTCTTTAGACTTACTATTTTCCCCAGGGCAAAAAGAAAGATAATAATAATGAGTCCAGAGATTATGCTTTGCGGTGATATGGTAACGAGATTACGTTCAAGCTAATCACACTTTCCTCGAGTAAATTTAATAATAAACAGTATAAGTGAAAGCTACTTGTTAGAGGTTGAAAAAAAGAATATGTTTACTTTATCAGATTTGTCTACTTATTCTCTTTTCATAAGTTTCGTTCAAACGATATTGCGAAGAATAAGTACGAAAGAAAAAGAGCTGAAGTGAATAGAGTATTATCGTTTTCTAACCTTTTAATTAGCGACCAAACCACACAAAAAAATGTCGTCAAAAGTGGTTTCAAGTTACTTTTGAGAGGTAGTTTGTTTCGAAAATAACTAAAATATTTTGAATAAAATAAAAATTATTCAAAAATGTCAAATTGTGGAAGATTATCAATATATTTTTGTCAATATTCATCGTTTTAAAAAGTTTGAGTTCTTATAGTGTAATTTTTAACCTTCTTTAATGACAATATCAATTTATAATAATAAATTTAAGATTTTGTGAGTGTTATATAACTAAAAAACTGTTTGGGCCGTGGATAACAGGGACAAGTTTAGCCCTTGATTATAAAACTCGCAAAAAAGCTTAATTAGTCCATTGCGTTAAATTGCGTTAAGAAATAAATTATTTTTATCTATCATTGAATTACACACACACACACACACACACACTCTCATGCGATTTTTAATTGACATCTACTCAAACGTGCGCTTATAAAATAAAAAAATAATGATCTCGGGAGAGAATCATGAATTTATTTAACAATGGATAATAATCAATATTTAAAGCAAAAATGCTGAAAAATCGCAAAAATCACTTAAAATTGAAATAACTTTCAAATAAATTGGAATTTCGAAAAATATTTATATTATAAAAATAACTTAACTCAAGTGTGAACTACGTACTTCGATTTCAGTGGGCTACAGGTGGACCGAAAATGGTATTCTTCTCTAAAAGTTTAAGAGTCTATTCTCAAACTAATTGTAAAATGTGATTTTCTTATTCCGTCACACCCCTGTACTTTTTTTATGTATACCAACGTAATTTCAAGCTTCTAAATCTATGATTTTCTGCAGCAAAACAAAATGTTACGTAAAGCAAAAAAAAGTGGTAAAAAATTCATACAAAAAAAAAATTCAAACTGCAATAACTTTCGAACAAACTAAAATTTCGAGAAAAATTCTGTGTTAAATTAATAAACAAATATGGCACTTTCAGCATACCAACTTTCAGTTTTTAAGTTGAGTTCCTATGGCTTGTAGAGAAGCCCATACGTTTTTTTTAAAATTTTTTATGTTTTTTTCTTTACAAGTTTAGCAGTTAATAACTCTTGAACTAATAATAAAGTGTTAAATTTTTTTCTAATTTCATTGTANTATATATATATATACATTTTATATTTTAAGTAATTTATTTCTTATATAGAGTTTTAATATAAAAAAGGCTTTTAGATATATATTCCCTTTTGTTACAAAATCTTCAACTATAATGAATTTTGTTCAAATTTGAGTAAATAACAAAACAATATTTGTAACTTTATATTTATTCATGTTTTGTTGATAATAACTTTAAGCATATTGTCACCGGTTATATTAATTTCGTTAATAATAATTGATAGAGTTCATTATATACTTTACTGTCGTATGTTCTACTCTTGGTGTGCCCTTGAATAGGGCGGGTCGAGTTACGAATAAGCAATATACTTTACTGTCCAGTAAAAAAGTTTTTTGGGAATAGTATAGTAGAAAATGTTGTTTTTCCAAGTAATTAACTACTTGCAAACAAGAAATAACTTCTATACAAGAATTTTCTGCACCCACTGATGTCCGATTAGTCAAACGAAAAATCTAATCGCTTTATATGAAGTCAGCCATTTCAAATTAAAATCAAGAACGAAGACATCGTTTTCTGAAGTAAAATTGTTTCTATTCCCACAATGCAAAGGTGAAGTCTTGTCGCGATACACTGTTTGCTTGTGTTTACAATTCGCTGACTAATTGTACGTTTTTTTAATACCATGATTTTTTTAATGTTTGTTTTTAAACTAATTATCAGTATTTTTGATTGCAGTTTTGTGAGACAAGAGTTCAATTCTGAGTACACATAAAATTATTTTTTTTTCTGGAAAAGCAAGCGACATTTCTTATTATCATGTTTATTAATATTTCAATTAAGTAATCATTTAATTGAAAAAATTTCATTGGTTTTGATCCTTTTTAGGAATTAATATAAAATAATTATGACATATTTTAAATATTTAGTAGAAACTATTTCTTTGTTTCGGTTAATAATATGAAAATTATTTTATGCTTCATAATTTTCTTAAAGTCTAAAACGTAGGTAGACTGGTATATGGTTTTAGAAATTTATAATCAAATTTCTTAAATAGTTAAAAATAAATAAACGGGCAAAATTGATTCTGAACTATTGCTCTCTATTTCAAGATGTTCTTTACATCAGCAGTGATAAATAGATTATTTTTTAAAAATGAATGAATTGTTAATGCATAAGGCACAACATTTATACATTTTACTGGTACTTATAAAATTTCAATTATTTATATACTTGTTTTTACCCATCTATTTATTTTTAAATATACATATTTTAGGTGATTTTGAGGCTGGGATAGCGTGGTTGGTAAGACGTTGGTCTCGTCTGCGTGAGAACGGAAGTTCAAATCCCACCGGCTGAAGAAACCCTTTTGTGTTAACGGTTACTGGTGCATGATAAATCTGTCGGGGTCACAAAGTTCCCATAACAAATCAATACCTCGGGGATTACTGGATTGGAGATGGATCGTTGGCTGGTTCTGTTCAAAATTGCGATCTGTGGTAGAATGAATAGATGTATGAATGGGTCTGCTTGTAAAATGGGCTGTGACGTGTGTGTGGGACTGAAACCGCATTCTTCGACATAGATGACGACATTGTAAAATAAAAAACGCACTCTCTGCTTCAAATTCGCTTTTTTCCTCAAGCATGATTGCTGACATTGGCAAATGGTAAAAGAAGGGGCCGGGATAGCCTGGTTGGTAGGGCACTAGGCCCATGTCCAAGAAGTCATGGGTTCGATCCCCGCAGGCCGAAGACTCCCCGTGTAGAAAATGATGACTGATGCACGTTAAATCTGTCGAGTCACAAAGTCCTCCATGTTCCCATATCAAATCATACCTCTGGGGGTACTGATCCAGGAGTTTCCTTGTCTTCAGAATGGGTTCAAAATTACATGGCTACGGAGTTGAACATTGGTAGTCGTAAACCCAAAAAATGCGAATTCTGAAAAGTGACTCTCTTGTTAAAAGGCGAAAATAAGCCTTTTTGTGCTTATCTTCTATAGAATCGAATCATTTAAGTTGAGTGATTTATCACGAAGGCAAATTTCGAATCAAAGCTAGTTTAACTCTTATAGATATCTATAGCTAATCGTTCAATTTAAAGATGTTTGCAGTACCCGAACTGTTTCAATAAATATGTTTGACTTTCTAGACTGATTCTTTCGACGTGACAACATCTGTACCTACGGTAAAATATCGTTGAGTTACAGTTTTTTTCCGGAGTGACGACAGAAGAAAAATGTTACATACATATTTTTCCTTTGGGTGCATTGTAAAAGAAAAATGTGACTTTCAGATTTTTCCTGAGAGTGCATTACTAAAGAAAACTAACATACAGATTTTATCCGTGGGTGCATAACAAGAAAACTGTAAACTACGCATTTTTCCTGCGGTTGCATTGCAGCAGAAAACAGTAATATGCCGATTTTTTCTGCAGGTGCACTGCAGCAAAAAACTATAACTTACACATTTTTCCTGCGGTTGCATTGCAGCAGAAAACTGTAATATGCCGATTTTTTCTGCAGATGCATTGTGGCAAAAAACTGTAACATTTTCCTGTAGGCGTGTTACAGAAAGAATAAATAAACTGAGTTACAGTTTTTTGTAGGTACTTGTACATAGAGAAAATTTCCAGCAACTTTGGATATCAGACCTTTTCTGTTCTATTACAGGATTATGCAGTGTGCGAGTCAATTTTGCTTATAGTTATGCTTATAATACGCGTTTTTAAATGCAAAATAAACATCTTTTCTAAAAAAAATAATTTTTGTCATGAAATTGTTTTAGCCTAACAGATATGGAAAACTGTAAAGTGTTCTTTACGAGTTTTATGAACATCTTATTATTTGCTATAAAGCATTTTTAACAGCCTCTTAACTACTTTTTAAAAATATATTTTTTTTGCAAGAAATCGTCTTAAATGTGTTTAATATCCATGTTTTATTTTCAATTCTTAATTTTTTTTACCACCTAAATTAATTGGATTTGACTTAGAATGAAATTTATGCAGCTTTTGAGACCAGATGTGTACAATAAAATAACTTTAAAAAATTTAAAAAGAGGTCAACTTTTCCATAGGTTTGCACGAAGAAGTAATAACTTAAATATCATGCGTAACTCATAAAAATCGAGTCTATACTGTTTTGGCAAATTTTCCAGTTGTTATATTCATTTTATATAAAGTTTGTCCTGAAATGTGAGGCAAGTATTTCTCATAAGACTTTTAAAGAAAGCAGGTGGTGAAAAGTCGATGGTTTAGATTGTAGATTATTAAGGACTGTAACGAGCACTTTGCATTAGCTTATAGCTCTGTATTTCCATTAATGTAGCTTAGGGTTATTGAGCCTTGATAGATAACAGTAATAAATCAGAATCGGTTTGTGGTTTGGAAGGGTCGATGTTTTATTAGGTGTACTTATCATTATTTGTAAACCACCGACTTTTCATCTGCTTTCCTTAAAAAAATTCTTGCTAGCATATTTTAATATAAACTTTATATAAAATAACCATGATATCTGGAAAATTATCTGAGACTATATAATATCTATTTTTAAAAGTTTCCCGCAATGTTTAATTTATTACTTTTTCGTGGTGCAAACTTATAGGCAAGTTTTTTCTTTTAAATAATCAATTTATAACATATTTTCTCTTCTTAGGATTAAAAATTAACCATTTTAAGAACGAACTAGAAAAGTTAATCAGAATCACTTGCAATTGCTTGTAACATTGGTTAATGTTAAGCTAATGCGAAATTTTTTTTTCCAAATATTTCTTCAGAACGGAATAATCAAAATTTTTAAACGATTTTTATGGTTGTGGACTGATATTGCTCCTCGTAGTCAATGCCCAGATTTCAGAACGCAACATCCAACTGTTCTGGAGTTTCGAGAGATTCAAAATAGCGACAAGATCGGACAAAATATGAAGTAAACACAAAATAAGAGTTGAGAAAAAGTTTATTTTTACAAGAAATTGAAAGATTCCATTTTGTTTAAAAATTTAACATGAAACGTTGTATTTATAAAGTAAACAAATATATAATATTCAAAACACGGTTTTATTATCTTATTTTACTAAATTCTCAGATCATTTTTAAATGCTTTTTAGACCACAGAAAATAAACAAGCTGAACACAATTGACTTACAAAACATTACCGAATCATTAACGTTTAGTGACAAAAAGCACAAGTGTTTACAAAAAAAAATCGATATCTAAGAGTCGATTTCTGTACAAAAACAACCAATAATAGGATGATGAGTAGTAAAAAAACAATATGTTCTTTTGTTTTTGTAACTGTTCTATTAGACACGAGATACTATGTTAATATCATTTTAGAGACATGCCATATTTATCAGAATTGATTTCTGTCAACTGTTTTACTATTGATTTCAGTCATACTGTTTTTGTTTTATAATTTTCTTTAAAAAGCTTTTATTGCTGCTGTATGTACAGTTTTTTGCATTTTTAGAAATGATTTTAATAACTATTTTTTATGACTGTCTGTTATCCTTAATACTTATTGGATATACGTGTACTACTTCGCTGCCGTACTCTGTCCTTAAAAAAAAGAGAAGAAAAAAAACGAAAAATAAATTTTGCTTTTAAGGGTTTTGTTCTGAATTTTTTTTAAAATGTTTAATCTTATAGTACTTGTGCAAAGTTCTGTCAACCAGGAAAGTTAACGTGAATTATGACACTAAATCGTTTCATAGTGTAGCCAGGGCATATTTAATCGGAAATAAAAGAGAAAAGTTTTTTTTTAAAAAAAAGAAATGTTAAACATGTTTTAAAACATGAGTTTAAATAATATGTATCAGTTTATTTTCAAAAATAACTAAACATAAAAGTACTTTATAGTTATTATATTTTACAATAAATAAATAAAATAAAATAATAAAACTACTTCAATGAAAAACCTTTAAAGAATATTCACGTATTTGGTAAATACTTTTTCGTTGTTGGGGAAAAATCGAATTGTTTGGTGACATTTCTTGCTTTTGCCGAAAATGGCCGATTGGAATTCACATAAACACTAATATCATTTTATTTGGTGCCTTGTAAGTTAAATTTGAACTAGATTACGAAAGTATTAAAATTGGACTTGTTCCGGATAACATACTAGAAATAAAGGGAAAAAAAAGGACTGGTCACTAATAGCAAGTTATATAGCAATAGATATTTGAATAATGTCAGTCGCAAATTATAAATTTTATGTAAATACGAATTTCAAAAAAATTTTTGGTTAAAGGAAATTAAGGGAAAGAGGATCGCTTAATAACACTGCAAATTTGTAGCATCCCGCCAAAATAGTTATAGCAAATTTCTTATCATACCGTGATTAATTTACATTTCATTTATACTTTATATTATGAATCTACCAATAAATATATTCATTAAAACTTTTTATGTCGGTAATCACAATTCAGCTGAAGTTATTAATTCTATTAATAGATAATTTTTCTATTCCCATTATATTTACATAAATATTGGAAGATGTTAAAAGTTCACAGCAATGTATTGGCTTAGAGCCGTGGTGGCTGAATAGATAGAGCACTCGCCTTCCAATGACGTTTCCGAGGTTCGAATTCCAACGACGAATGGTCAATACCAAATCTGCCAAGCCTCACACCGACCACAGTGATAACATAAAATATATTCAGTGGTAAACGGATTATGAGTTAGAGTCCCCTTACCATCAGGCAAAATGAGGGTGGTTTTCATGGTTTTCCTCTTCACGCAACGCGAGCGCGGATTAGTTCCATGAAAAAGTTCCCCACGAAAGCAAATTTTTCCCCATATTTCAACCAGGAGTTTCCTTGTCTTCTGGATTGTGCTCAAAATTTTAAAGCTACGGAGTTGAATATGGAGTATCGCAAGTTCAAAATCGGTTTTGTTGTTCAACGACAGTTATAGAATAAAATAAAAATGTTTTGGCTTTAAGAGATAATCATTTCCGATTTTCCTCCACAAACACATTTTAAATTTTTAATGCATATTTTAAACGAATTATTAACTTATAAATCACTGATAGTAAATCATTAAAACCCATTTTCGCTGTTCTATTCATTTTTACAGTAATTCAATTCTAGCTGAGATAGACTGGTTGGTAGGGAGGCAAGCCCATGAACAAGAGGTCGTGAGTTCGATCCCAGCAAGCCGAAGACTCCTCGTGTAGTTGACTGGTGGGCGTACATTTATCGGGTCTCGTTGAATTTAATGTAGGCAGTATTTAATGTTGACAGTATTAGCATCCTTAGTGCAATACTTTTTAGGTTTTTCTTCCACTATGACAATACACAAGAAATCCCAAAAATTGAAAAAAAATTAAATTCAAAATCATAAATCTATATATAT
The DNA here is from genome assembly GCF_043381705.1 of Parasteatoda tepidariorum. Lineage (NCBI taxonomy): Eukaryota > Metazoa > Arthropoda > Arachnida > Araneae > Theridiidae > Parasteatoda > Parasteatoda tepidariorum. The sequence continues at coordinate 99,941,924 of NC_092206.1, forward strand.
ATATTTCTCTTACACGGCACCAAAAAAAAAGTCTCGTTACAACTCCCCGAATGGCAACGTTAGAAAATCGACCAATGATTGCTGCTAAAAATGTCACATGGCAAATCTAGTTGAGGTGGCTCAACATATAGCCCTTTTAAAAACTGAAACAATAACCAGAGTGAGCATTATCAGGTTGTTCAATTCAGATTCATGCCCTTAAAACATGATAATATTTAATTTAAACTCAATTAGGAATTAATTAATTAATTGAAGTGAGAATGCTTTAAAAGGCCGCTGTTGAATTGATATTTTTCTACTGGGAGCTACCTAAACGTCTAAAAAACGTCTAAGTGTTTGTATTGAATGCATTGAATTTTTTTATATTTCGCGTTTATTTATGCATTGAATTTTCACGCTTTAAAATGCAGAATATTAGTGAAGCTGCTAGGGCTTTTAAACGTAATGAAAGAAAACGTGTTCGAAGAGCCCAAGAAAGTGTTGAGGAATGTTATGGAAGACGTAGATTGCAGAGATCAAGTGCAATAATAACTGTTCAAGATGTAACAGTAGATGTCGAAGAGTATAATATTGGCTCAATGACGGAACAATGTAGTTATTGTAATGCTTACTTCTGGGCCAAAGAAAGAAATTCTTCTGGCAAATATACGAAATGCTGCCACGATGGAAAAATTAATTTGCCTACACTAATGGACATTCCCGAGTTGCTGCAAAAATTATTAAGTGATAATTCGATTGAGGCACGAAATTATCGAAATTATATCCGGGAATATAATTCTGCTCTTGCTTTTGCATCATTTGGAGCGCACATAAAGCCACCTCCTGGAAATGGACCGTATTGCTTTCGGATTCATGGTCAAATTTATCATATGGTGTCACATTTGTATAGCAATGATCAAAATAATGCTGGATACGGGCAGCTGTATATTTTTGATTCAACTGAAGCTACCAACAGACGCATTGAAAACAATACTGGATGTTTACGCTCTGTAATGGAACAATTAGATGGTCTATTGAGGTAAATTAACCCTTTTGCTCAGACGAAGGATATACAATCAGCTTTTCAGCAAGGCAACAATCCCCGATCTAAACTGCCCAAGAAACCTCTCCTCTATAGTAGCTAGGCTACGTACTGGACATTTCAAGGGCATGAAGATCTCACGCACTCATATAAAATTCTATCCCATCTGCAAGTACTGTCCTCATTTGCAACTAACTCCAGACCATGTTTTTGATTGCCAGGCCATTATCGGCTCCCTCTTTCAACTTGGAGCACCTCCCATCGAAATTCTCCATGGCCATCGGGCTCCAGAACTTGCAAACCTTGTAATATTTATGTTTTTTAAAGGTAAATGTTTTTATGTTTATGTAAAAGGTTATGTAAAAGGTTACGTTTTTTAAAGGTTATTGACCAAATCACATTGTTACCATATTGCAACTGAATTGCGGTAGTTGTTACGACTCATTTACAAAGTCATAAATGAGTTGAAATGATTGAAGTCAAGTTATGAGTAGAGATGAGGTACGAAAATAGAATGACTGTCCCCCATTTCATCTCACCGAAAAGTTAACACGAGACCACAATGTGACATGAAATATCACAGTGACGATTTGGTGGGAAAAAGTTATGACATATTCACGCTAAACATTGCTACACAGTATCACTTTTGAAACCTGAATATTCCATAGACGACTGAGAAGTAAATGTGTAACTGTTCGTCACACATTGCGACAGAAATGCAACTGTCACAGTGGTCTCACGGCAGTCTCACGTTAACTTGAGGTTAACGTTTTGTCTCGGTAAAGTCAAATGTGACGTCACCATGGAAAGACATAGACACCTAATTTGTACATCGCATTACAGCCATATACCAGACTATTGACTGATAGCCTATTGTCACTTCACATAGCCTATATAGTTCTTTCAATAGCCTATTGGCACTTGGCTCCTTCTTGAAATTTGAGACAACCCTTATTGAACGTCAACCGAAAATAGGGAATTCTTTTTCAATAACTTACTTCGCTTCATCATCTGCTATTGTACCTTTCGTTACTTTATCTAATTAAATATATATTGAATTTAAAAACTGCTGTTTTCCCAGCAAAATGTCTCATAAAGGACAAACTATTCACAAAGAGAGAAATATCAACATTTTTGTAAAATATTTAATGTTTAAAAAATGCAAATAAAGATTGCGAAATAAATATTTTTGTCGGAATATCGCCAAATAGAAATCCTGTTCAGGATTCTTGACATCCTTCTTACAAAAACAGCCAAATAGTATCGTTGGATACCACGTGATGAAGGCGGAGCCAAGTGCCAACTCCTGGTGAACGAACTATACTAGACTATACAGTCGATTGCATTTTGTCGTAATCTGCTTATGGTGTCAGCTGGGTGTTCACTTAAAGATGAATACTATTCTTTGTTTGAAAAACTAATTCATACATTGGAATATTTTATTTTATTCATTGAAATTAAACCTATTTTCCAACTTTTAAGGAAAGTGCATTTAAAACGTTTTTGAAATCATTATTACAAACTTTGGAATTATTATAATAAACTTTTAGAAGTGCTTTTAACTTGTAAAATATGGTAACTTAGTAGACTTTAAATCAATGAATGAAATGAGATTAAAATATTCTAAAATACCAATTAATTGCTTAAAATAGGGTTAAATTGCGATTGTGGCAAGACATTTTAGAAACCTTCAGGGAGGAAAAGTACACAGAGTAGATTCCTGCGGTCTGTCTAAATATTCCATTCCTGATTTTTAAGTTTTTGGTGAGTTCAGAATATGAAAACCGTAATATTTCTATTAGCCTTATCTTTTGAACTGATTCATGCATTAAAAAAATTAAAATCTACTTATTTTAAAAGTGCAAATTCATTCAAATCTTTTTACACTTATGTAATTTAAAACGTCGTTTAGAAGCTAACTACATGATTGACCTCGTTGGAGTACACAATAAATGCATTTTATAGTAACACAAATAAATAAATAAAATTAATGAACTTCAATAAACTAAGCACAAGAAACACAGTAAAATAAATAATTTAGCAAACCTAGAGTATTAAATTGAAGTTGAAATATTTCAAAATTAACATTAATATTATAACATTATTTAATTAACAAAATCCTTATTTTGGTAGAACTTATTTCGCTGTTACAAACGTATTATATACGCACAGTGGGCGCAAAAAAATATCACTCTGAATAACTTTCGCTCTAATGATCGGATTTTCACATACTAAGTGTCAATCTTAATGAATCTGGAGGAGATCTCAAATATGCTAATTGTTCAGTGTTAACTATTAATTAAGTTACGAAATCGGACACAAAAATGTACTTTCTCTGAATAAACATATTCTTTTTTTTTACATATTTGGATTCTTAATCTTCAAAATACAGGAGGCAGCCGCAATCTGGGAAACATTGTCCCCATAGTTTGGTCAGAAGAGCGATCCAAAGTTTGAATCCTTTAATGTTAATTTCAATTTTTGCGTTTTCAGTCATATTTTTAAAACTGATTAAGCAAATTCAAAACAATTGCACCCACTTAACGCTCATTCACCCAAAGATAATAAATTTCAAAAAATAATTTTTATTAATTTATTTATTATTTTTTATTGTTTAATTTAATTGAGGATGAAAAATTTTGAAATATGAGGTATGCATTTTTTATACCATATTAATTTACATATTCTTCCATTGAAAAATCTAAAATGTCAACTGTTTTTATTTAATGGAAGCTGAAAGGAATAACAATTAATTATATTTAAAAAAATAATTTGGTGATAATGAAGATATATTTAAATGGGGCGATTGATATTAAAATGTGGTTAACTTACAAGAAACTTGATGTACGCACGCGTAGCGTAAAATTTTCATCATATTTTTTTCACTAATAACCGATAGCTAACCTTTTCTTTAAAAACTTTTAAATAGTAAAATACAATGTTTATTTTTTAGTCGTCTAAGAATTTATTCGTAATTTAGTAAAGAAATTTAAATAAAGAGATTTGAAGAAAAAAAAACATTTTATTGAATAAAAAACATTTTATTCAACGAATGTCGATTTTCATAAAAGTATGCTTCTGATAGAATATGGTTATACATCAGACTGTGCTTATATTTAATGTGATTATATTTTATTTTTTAGTTTGTTTTTTCAATAATTGATACAATTTCAACAATATACAAACGTGTCCATAGATTTGGAATAATACATTTATCAATTTCTTCAATATATATTTTATAATTATTAATACGAATACGTAGCCAACATTTTTAGGCATCTTAAAACTCCTTTTTAAATTATTATCAAGTTTTTGATAAAAGAAAACTTAGAACTATTGCTTGCTAGCTGGGAAATAAAATCTTGTTAAGAAATTAAAAACATTCTGCTGCTTAAAATTATTTGATGCAAAACAGCTGACTATTTATTAAGCATACTATTTTTTTGAAAATGAAGATAAATTATTGATTGTGCTCTATTTTTTTCTCTGTTTTTTTGTTTCTTGTAACTTTAACATGGATTATCTAAAATAGTGTTGATGTGTTTTTAAGCTACTACAAGGAGTATAAAGGCACCGAACGTAAAAAGCTGTCGAGTACGTAGCCAAACTTTAAATGTCGTCCTAACAACTNATATTTTTTTCGCTAATAACCGATAGCTAACCTTTTCTTTAAAAACTTTTAAATAATAAAATACAATGTTTATTTTTTAGTCGTCTAAAAATTTATTCGTAAATTTAGTAAAGAAATTTAAATAAAGAGATTTGAAGAAAACATTTTATTGAATAAAAAACATTTTATTCAACTAATGTCGATTTTCATAAAAGCATGCTTCTGATAGAATATGGTTATACATCAGACTGTGTTTATATTTAATGTGATTATATTTTATTTTTTAGTTTGTTTTTTCAATAATTGATACAATTTCAAAAATATACAAACGTGTCCATAGATTTGGAATAATATATTCATCAATTTCTTCAATATATATTTTATAATTATTAATACGAATACGTAGCCAACATTTTTAGGCATCTTAAAACTCCTTTTTAAATTATTATCAAGTTTTTGATAAAAGAAAACTTAGAATTATTGCTTGCCAGCTGAGAATAAAATCTTGTTAAGAAATTAAAAACATTCTGCTGTTTAAAATTATTTGATGCAAAACAGCTGACTATTTATTAAGCATACTATTTTTTTGAAAATGAAGATAAATTATTGATTGTGTTCTATTTTTNAAGGTTCTATTTTTTCTCTCTGTTTTTTTGTTTCTTGTAACTTTAACATGGATTATCTAAAATAGTGTTGATGTGTTTTTAAGCTACTACAAGGAGTATAAAGGCACCGAACGTAAAAAGCTGTCGAGTACGTAGCCAAACTTTAAATGTCGTCCTAACAACTAAATTGTGAAATTAAAATTTTAATAACCTGGGTGCGTGTGATTCACAGAACTATCCAACTAATTATTTCATTATATCTTTTTCTCTTTCTCTATGCTACCACATAGATTCTCCCCCCCCCCCCAATAATATACTAAACTATTTTGTTTAATTTTTATTGGCACTTAAGATTTTTCTTTAAATTAACACTCGTTCTAAGAAATTGCTAAGTTTAATTTTCGAGTCTCAGAACTATAGCCAGTTAGCTGATAAGATTTTAAAAACATTTTCTATGTTAAAATTACTCAGTGCAAAACTTCTGACTGATGGCAGTAAATAAATACACCCGAATCTCTAAGATTGAACAAAAAATTATATATTTATCATTTATTGTTTCTTATTTGTTTGGTTTGTGAAAAGTAAATACATATTAGTGCAACTGAAAAACCACAACTAATTGTTTTGTTTTTTATCTGAACAATTTCGAACCGCAATGTTATTTTGACGTTTAAACTTATAAATTACACAGTTAATTTTAAGAAAGTTATACTTTTAAGAAAAGTTGCTGAGAAAATTTACTTTTGTCAAAATAATTCTTCAACTTTACCACGATTCCCAAGATGTTATTATAGCATAATTAGTTATCAGGAAAATGCCTTATTTTGTTAAACAGCAAATACTAAAAATTGAAATTTGTAAAATGATTCCCAAGTTTTAAAATCATCATCTGATTTAAAATAATGCAATGAAAAATACGCAATTTTCGAACTTATTTTCATAAAATAAAATGCTCAGCGAGAAGGCCAATATACTTTTTACAGAAACTGCGAAACCAATTTTTCCGGAATTGAAACCTGTTTGTACGAAACATATTATTCATTGAAAGCTAAAACGAGAGCAAATTTAACTATTATTATTTATCTAAGCTTATTCCATTTATTTAATGATAGCGATATCAAGGCTAAGGATATGCGATGAAAGCCCCGTTTACTATTATTCTATAAATGCATTAAATAATATAGCTTGAATAATTTATTAAGCAAATTATTTAATAATTTTAAGCAAATAAGGGTGTAAAAATAAACTCGATGGAAATACGCCTAAAGTATACCTTAAAATATATGCAGAGCAAACTTTGAAGTCGATAGATAAAAAATAACTTTTTCAAACAACTTCGAGTAGGACGGACACGCTAACTTGTTTGAAATAGCAGTCCTAGCAACTATTTAATTTCGATTTCTGGTGCTAGGGGACATTCCATTTACACATTCGACTCTTGAAATTTTATTTGTAAACGGAATTTTTTTTGTCCTTAAAAATGTTAAGGCTTGCAGTTAAAAAAATTTTACTGCTTTGATTGTCTTTAGAAAGTAGTGACTAATTATTATATTTTCATTCAAAGAACCAATGCCTGCATCTTACGTAAAACTTATTTTAATATCTAGTGAAATAATTTAATATGTTGTGTTATTAAATTGATAATCCCACGAAACTGAATCGAAAAGATAAAACTTTCATTGATTTAAAAAATAATGGATGATAATAAAAATTGATATGTTTTGATCGTCCAATAATTAAAGTTACAAGTCATTCACTCCTGACGAGTCTTGAGAATGGGGGCTTATATTTGAACGCTCGAAACAAGTCGACTTTTATTTCCCTCTTCATATTTTTTGAAGCCAGGGGAGTTTTTATCATTAATTATACTGTTTCACATTTGGGTCTTAATCATTAGTTTGATAAGGATTATCAAACTAGTGATTTAAAAAAAAAGTAAACATATGCATTTTACTCGTTAAAGTAAACATATGCATTTTAATACTTTAACAGGATTCATGTGATGTTTAAAAACGTAAGAGAACAGTAGCATCAATATTGTAGCCATTAAAGTTATCTTAAACTTTAAAATTGAAATTTTGAGACCAGATATTTTGAGCTAATGAAATTGAATATTTTATCTTGTAAGTTTTTGTGCCTCCCTTTTCAATATCTTAAGGACCTTACGAACCTTGTTTAAAAAAAGAGTATCGTATTAGATATATGTAAGAGAACAAAGAAATCATAGTAGTGGTATTTGGGTAATAAATGTAGCTTATCATAATCGATGAGCATTCAATTGTTTAAGGTGAATTTGCGAAAATAAGTTTCAGAATGTATCGAAACATCAAGATGCTATTTGCAAATCATCTTAATCCAAAGAAATCATGTAATCTAAATAGCTGGCAGAATGAAGTGATTTTTTAGACAATGATTCATACAATGTGTAAAATATTATTTCAATATGTTATTCGTAAACATAACATATTTCAATGTTTTTAAAATGTCATTTAACATTCAGCAATTCATTGAGTTACAGAAAAAAGAAATATCGTAAATTACGTAAAACCTTTCGAATGTGCCATTTTTCAGGCACTTTTTTATTGTTTCTTCAAACTTTCTTGCCTAGAAGACTCGATTAAAGCTGTGAAAATGATTATCCCTAAAATTTTGTATATTGTTATAATGAGTTATGCAAATTTGATTTTATTATGAAATCCTTGTATAAATAAAGCAAAAACAACATAAAAAACCCAAATAATCTCTGATAAAAAGGTCATGAATTCAAATTCTAAAATCTCAGAAAATCACAAATAATTTATAAATCGATTCAAATTTTCTTTTCAAAGGAGATTAAAAAGAAAATAATCTTTGCTTTTTGGACAGAAATAAGCTTAAAAATTGTCTATTGCCTGGAAACTTCGAGATATTTTCTATTAACTATTATTAATTAAACTTAACTATTATTAATTAAACATTATTTCAATTTTTTTATAGTCCGAAGTTGATTGCTTAGCAACGGAGTAAAATGAAGTATTCCTCTCTTGAATTAGTCAATGGGTTATCTTAAAATATTAATTTGTGGCGGTGACTTCACTTGGTTGATTTCTGAACTATCGCCAAGTATATAAATTCTTTATTGCAACCCTATTTAAGACCCAATTTTTCGAAATTTTGTCTGCCCCTCTTCTATTTCAAGAGTCAGGATTCAAAATATGTAAAAAAATTTCGTTACTTATATAGTTCTTACTTTCGTTTCGTTACTTACTTTCTAAATATAGTTAGTACTAATTAATAAGCATATTTGAGGTCACCACCAGGAATTATTAAGATTAACACTTAGTTCAAAAAGTTATTCAGGGGGATATAATTTTTTTATTGTCCTCTGTACAACTACAATGGAAAAGCTACAACGATTAGAAATATATTTCTAAAAAAAAATGATATAATAAAAAAAAGTGTTCTTAAGTGAATAATTTTATATTCCTAAGGAGCAATCTGTTTTAATTCGATTAACGAAATTGCTAAAAATAATAAAATGTGGAGGTGGAAGAACAAAGAAAGCAGAAGTTGTACTCCTCTTCTTTAAATATTTTTAAATATATTCAGTGTTCTCCCTTAAGCGTCTTTTTGAAGGACGGCTCGCTCTTTTCGTCATTTGATTCTAATAAATGCACCCCCCCTTTGCCCTTTTTGTAAAAATAAGCCGCCATCTCTTAAAAACACCGCCTTTTTACTCATATTATATTTTGAAAAAAATTCAATCACTCTTTAAATAGTAATTAGACACTGTTAAAATTATCTGAGTTTATAGGTTTCATTCCAATTACTATTCCAAATATTTACTTTTGCTAAAATTATTATCAGGCGGTTAAATTTTTACAAGTATCTTTTATCGGTAAGGGTATTAATAAATTTTTAAATAATTTTAAATTTTGAAACTATTTTTTAAATAATTTTTTTTTAAATGCTTTTTTAAATGTTCATTTGTTTATAACTTTCAGTTTAAGTTATAGAAAAAGCTTACAAATTGTTTATCAAATAATACTATTTTGTTAGTTTACTTTTTTCGAAAAAAAAAATACGCACAGAGATTGCCTTTTAGCCTGCCTTAATTTATTTTTATACATTACAAATTTTTCTCTTATTTTGATAAAGAGAGAGAATTACTTTTGTTGAAACATAAAATAATATAAGATGGTGATTTAAAAAATTGTCGAGGATAAGATTCAGTTATTACACATTTTGATAAATTTTTATAGTGTTAAGTGAGTGCCCCTTCAAAACTCAAAGTGTCCTTTTCAGAGAGGAAGCGTCCTGTCCTATTTAATTCCTAGGGAGAACTCTGAACATATTTTTACATAAGGAGTTGATTGTCATATTTTTTCTTGTTCTGTAGATAAAAGGCTGCATTCTGAAAAAAAAGATGGCTTCATTTTTGCACTGCAGACGAAAGGATTAATTATGTAAAAAAATATGTTTGCAAATTTTGTACCGAAGATAAAAGGCTGTACCATTCAAGAAAGATGGCTAAGTTTTATGGCTGTAATATGCAGAAAGTGGCGGTTGCAAGATTCGCTCTGTAGATAAAAGAGTACATTACCCAATTGAGAGAAAATATAAATTTTTTTGCACTGCAGAAAAAGAGTGTTTTATGTAAAAAAAATGATGATTTTTTTTGCAATATAGGTAAACGGCAATATTTTTTTAAAGCATAAGTAACTTTAAAATTTTTGATTTCATTCTCTTGAAATCGTTTTTGTGTTCTGTACTACTTTAAATAAAATGTTCAGGTGTAGAAGATTTAACTTAAAACTATCTAAACTATTTACAATCTCTTAAAAGAATGTGAACTTACACCATTGTATTCAATTTCAGTAAAAGGAAAAAAATAAAATAAAATAGAGTGAAAAATTCAGCAGTGAGTCATAAAAAGAATTATAAAATAAAATGCCTCTTTGAGTTGGTCTACAAGAGCAATAAGGCCTCTTTTTTTTCTCGATAACGATTCGAAAATGCTACTTTATTACCGTTTCTGACTTATGGAACCATAAAAAGAAAGTTAAAGAGAGGCGAAAGTGAAACTTGATTTCAAAGGGAACAAAGGTCTTCTTTGGCCCATTTTGTATTTTTGAAGAAAAACTTTTAAACTTAATGGCTGTTTCTCCAATGAATTACCAATGAAGATTATTTCAATAATGTTATTCTCTTGATGACTTTTAAGTGGGGAATTATTATTCTCAAACGTAATAAGCTTTGCGTTTTTAGTAGAGTTGCGTCGTTGTAAAAAATGTATTGTTTATTATAAAGAATATTAGTGGTTTATTAAAAAGCTAAAAGGATTTACTTGTCTATGTCAATGTTGTTGATTTATTTTACCTGTTAAATTACTTATTGATTTTTGATTCTGCATTTCAGAAAAAGTTTTATACTTAATAGCAGTTTCGCTTATGAATTACCAATGAAGATTTTTTCAATGATAGTTTGATGACTTCTTAAGGCTACAGTGGACCTTCAAAAAAAAATTTTTTTTTATCTTTAAAAGTGAATTTTTTTCTTCTTCCAACATGTATNTTATCACTTACAAATGTAATAAGCTTTGTGTTATTAGTAGAGTTGCATGGTTTAATTGTTCAGTAAAATGTCAAGAATATGAATTATTTATTATAAGGAGCATTAGTGGGTTATTAAAAAGCTAAAAGGGTAAAATAATAATATATACATTATTAATTATTTTACTTATGACAAATGAAGAAATATTCGAGGTTTGTTGAAAAGCTAAATGAATTTGCTTGTTTATCAATGCTGTTAACTTATTTTATTTGTTTATTTATTTACTTATTTTTGATTTTGTATTCTGAAACATAATAACTTTTTCACTAATGAATTACCAATGAAGATTATTTCAATAAAGGCATTCTATTGATGACTTATTTAGCGTTGAATTATCATTTATAATTGTAATAAGCTTTACTTAGGGAGTATAGTTGCTTGATTGTATTATTCCTTAAAATGTTAAAAAAAAATTAATATTTCGCTTCGAGAAAAATGAAACAAAACTTAATGGTTTAATAAAAAGCTTAATGGATTCACTTGTCTACGCTGTTGATTTATTTGATATTTTTTTCTCCCTTTTATATGTATATATGAAAGTCAATAACTCAAGAGCTGCTTCTCCAATGAAATACTAATGAAGATTACTTTAATACTACTTTCTCTTTGAGGATATTTTAGTCGAAAATTATTATTTATAATCTAATTAGTTTCGTATTGTTAATAGTGGTTGCGTTATTCATTAAAATGTTCAAAAAATATATTATTCATCAAGTTGCTCATGGCCAAAATGAAGAAAGCATTAGTGGTTTATTGAAAACCTAAAAGGATTCTTTTGTCTACTTGAGTACTGTTGATTTATTTTGTTTTCTTTTTTTTTCCTATTTGATATTTCAGAAAAAATCTTAAACTTAATAGCTGTTTCGCAAATGAGGATTATTTCAAAGGTGTTATTCATATTCATTGATGATATTCAATTACAAATCTAATAAGCTTTGCGTTGTCCGTAGAGTAGTGCGTTTGCATTGTTCCTTAAGAAAAGGTATATTATTTATCATTTAGCTTCGGGGAAAAGGAAACAATGAAAAGTTTGTTGAAGCGCTGAATACATTCACTCTCGTCTACTTCTATGCTGTTTAATGAAAAATTAGCTTATTTAGTTATTTTTCTTTCTGTGAAGAAAGCCTATTATATATCTCATACTATTCTCAATAAATCTTCTTAAAATAAACACCCTTAATGGCATTTAAAATGCTTAATTAAACAGAAAAATTAAAAAAAATCCAATTAAAATGAAAATCTAAAATTAATACTTTAATGATCCAAATGTGTTTTTCATTTTTTCTTTCAAAATTTCTTTTCATTTTAGAGTAGTTACTTAGAGCTTATAGCACTTCATATCCCCTCAAAATGACATATTTGTCGTACTTTTTTGTTGAGACAAAGATAAAAAAAATCATGCATTTGATGAGATTTTTTTTTTTAAATTTTCATTTCGTATTTATTCTATTCCCTTTCCTCATTCGTTGAAAAGCATTTCATTCTATTCAATTTCCTTCTACATCTTGATTTTGACAGTACTGAAAAAAAAATTATAGACAAAACAAAAGAAGGAAAAAAAAAAGGAATAGGTTAATTTTTTGAATGATAATATGCGTGGTGTTCCCTACACTTAATGTATGTTTATAAAATCCTCGTTTTAAATGAATTTCATTTTATAATCGTCGTTGAAGAGCCGACCCAATTTTGAATTTAAGATTAACAAGGATCAACTCCGTAGCCTTTTGAACCCAATCAAGAAGACAAGGGAACTCCTGGGTCAAGTATTGGGAGAAATTTGTCTTCGTCCAGGACTTTTTGATGGAACTAATCCAAATTTACGTTACATGGAGAGGAAAACCACGAAAACATCCCACAGTTGGCCTAACGGCAAAGGGAATCTATCCCATGATTCGTCTGCCTCTGAGGATATTTTGTTCTCGGTGCGCTGTTCTAGATGCGAGCCGGATGCGGAACTCGTATCGACCAGCCATCGCAGGGATTTGAACTCGAGTCACCTCTTTGGGAGGTGAGCGTTCCGTCCCCTGAGCCCTCTTTTAAATGCATTTCTTTAGAAAAAAAAAAGATAGGATTCTCAAATTAATATTTAAGCGAGGAAAGAATATATATGCTATCAAAAACTTACGGCGCGTTATCGAGAAAGGTGGAACACCGAAACCAATTTAATTTTGGACAGAATCCTTACAGTTTTTCTAACAATCTTCTTTCTTCTAGTTATCTTCGAAAATAAAACCAGTTTTGAAGTTCTCAATCTCGCCTTTTTTATAAGAAATTCATCAGATTTTGCCTTGCTTAAACATTAATTCGTAAACCTTAATGTTTATAGTTTTATTTAGAAAGATTCTGAAAAATACATGACAGGAATGGAAATGGTCGACGACGATATTAAAATTTAAAGAAATAAAAAATAAACGCTGTTAACATCATTCAAAAGTATTTCAAGGACCTAAATCATATTTAAATTATTGTTTATCAAAACATTACAGAATTTATCATAAATCTGCCATTTAATTAAATAAAAGCATGATGTGGAAAAAAATGTTATTGAATACATTTTCTGTTATGAATACCAATTTTTAATTAAAATTCTTTCTGCATGATAAATGGATACTGGATTAAAATTAAGTGCTGTTTGCTTTAACAAGGAACGAGGTGCAATTTTTCAAGAATTAATTAATTGCATCTAATTTACTTATTTGTTCAGTAGAAAAAAATAATTTCTCTTTTTTATTAATATTAATCAGTTCATGTATGAAAAGTTTAAAGCATCCCGGCTCTAGACATTTTGATTTTTTTAGTTATATTTTTCTATCTAGTTTTCTCGAAAAAATGATTATAAAATATCATTCATTATACAAAACATTATCTTTATAAAAAAAAGTCAATTTTTTCATTAAGAAGATAAAAAAAATATTTTTGAATAAAAACTTAAAGCAGGCATGAGATTTAATTAGCATTTTTGAATGAAATTCTTATTTCATTTACTTCGAAAAGATAATTTTGTAATAATTATTCAGATTGTATATTTTGTGATTAAGCATTACGTCAAAAACTCCCAAAGTAGACACTACCCCCCCCCCCTCTTCATTGGACATTGAAGACATCTAAGGGAGGGCTGGGACTTTCTAAGGGATCTGTAAAAATTTACAGAAGAAAATGTTTTGATTGTCGATTGTTTGTTCTTATGTAACTCTCCTTACAGTACATGTTAAAGCAGTTATCGATTCAGCAGGACGGTGGTGGAGCAGTGGCCTGAGAATCGAACTTCGGTCCCTGAAATATAATCTGTGGAATCGAAAATCCTGTGGTCGGTCGCTGATCAGTACTCCATGGGTACAGGGATCTGGAAAAAATTCCTTTTCTCATTCAGACTTATGTTTAAATGGAGTAAGTGGCCTCAGGAATTAATGGAGCTGCCATCCATCCGTGGGTTTCTGACCTAAGTCGAACTGCGAACTTTCAACTTTGCTGTGCTCTCTTGTCGAATGAAAGGCGCACCTTCCTGACTCAATTTCCTAAAAGTCTGTGATTTTCGAACTTGAATTGTCCGAGTGTCATAAGATACAACAACATTAATTCATTAATTTAGAGAGAATAAAATTACTAACCAATTTTATAGCTAAATTTACATATTTGCTTGCTGTTCTAAACAAAAAGTATTGCACTTGGACGAGATAAGAAGACTTGGTGGAAGGATTGACTACCCCTCTATCTAAATTTTACTAGTCAAACATTTTGAATTGTAAGGCACATATATCTTGACATAATTTTAAATGACCGATTGCGTCCAAATTTTGTATTTTGTTATTTAAGTTTTCATTCTTTAAAATTATGTAGAAGTTTGTATACATTGAATTGAAAACTTTTTTCGACATTGACTACATAAAAGAACAAAACAATTATAAAAAATAATTAAAAAATCTTTAGATTAACAATTTTTTTAACTGTGAGCAAATATTCTTCGATTCTCCTGAAACGTTCTCGGGACAAAGCGAAATACACAAAAGGTAAAATTAATATTATGGTGCCCAAACTTTCGTCTGATTTTCTGACAGAACTATTGGGACACTATTTTCCCTTCCCTATTTTGAAGGTTAAGAATCCTCCCGAAAAAAAGGTGTGTTTATTCAGAGAAAGTGGATTTTTGTGTCTAGTTTTATAACTTAGAATATTGATTGCAGCAATTAATAACATATTTCAGGTTAGGCCTTCGAAGCATTAAAATAAATTCTTAGTAGTAAAAATTCAATCATTAGATAAAATATTATTTAGGGCACTCGCGTTCTTCTTGTACTGTAGTTCTTTCTCATTAATTAGATGATACAATGTCAAATATTGATTAGATTACTCAGTGATTTTGTATCACAGTTTACCCAAACCAGAAGATCGCATCCTAATTAGGGAAAGTTCAATTAAAATTTATTAACATTGCTCCAGTATTTTATTTATT
Organism: Parasteatoda tepidariorum; assembly: GCF_043381705.1. NCBI lineage: Eukaryota > Metazoa > Arthropoda > Arachnida > Araneae > Theridiidae > Parasteatoda > Parasteatoda tepidariorum. The sequence continues at coordinate 99,957,202 of NC_092206.1, forward strand.
TACTATTATTATTATTTGTGCATTAAAAAAAGAGGCTGTTGTGTGTTTAAGTAAATTAGATGAAAATTGAAGGAACCAATACATTGTTTTATCAATCATTTTAGAAATAAAACATATATTTAGAAGCTTTGCGCGAGAATTAAATTAAAGAAAAAAATCCCGTCAGATTGCTTTTGTCATGTTTTTAGTGTACTAGAAGGCTCCACCACCTGCTCGATAACACCTCTGAAATTGCTCCTCATTCATCATTGCTTCTTTTTTCTTTAAATGTCAATATTTTCCACAAAAAAGGCAGAACATTTTCTTTTAAAAATATGCAACTATTGTAGCATGATAATAAGTTAATCATAACAAACATAATGTTAATCTTTACGATTAAAAATATGTTTGTTATGATTAACTTATGGATGGAAGATTTCCTAGATTTAAAAAGTAATCATCTGTATTTGTAAATTAAATAAGACTAAGGAACACAGGCTGTGTGATTCAATAAGAAGAAGTAAATGAAAAGTAATTTTGCTCGTTGACGGAAATTACAACACTCAGTTGTGGAATGGTTTTTATCGCTCTATTAAATTTGTTTAAATTTCATTGTAAATTAAATAATATTTTAAAAATTTCATTATAAATGTTAAGATTTATATCTGTCAGCAAGTTATCTTTCCCTCTCTCTTTCTTTTGACATTTTCGATTTATATCTATTTGAGCTAATAAAATAAAGAAAAACTGGAGAGGGAAAAATACCTTTTCTTGAACAATTTAAAAATAGTGAATATCTAAAAAAAAACTAAAGCATTTTTTTTCCTTACAAGTTTAACAGTGAATAATCTTTGAATCCTAATTTTTTTCATTCCATCGAACTTCCTCTGCTTTTTTTTCTACATATCTTCGTAATTTCAAGTTTCTGAGTCTTATAGATTCTATGCAGAAAATCAAAATGTAAAGTAAAAACAAAAAGGCACTTATGCTTGCAATAACTGTCGAACAAGTTAAAATTTCTAAACAAAAACTTCTGTGTTAAATCCATAAGCAAATATGCACCTATCAGCATACCAAATTTCAACTATGTAATTGCATTCCTGGGGCCTGCAGAGCTGTCCGTATGGTATTTTTCCTACAAGTTTAACAGTTAAGCAGAATCGGTCAAATAGTCGCAGAGAAATCGAAATTCAAGAAAGTCAGATACTTAAAATTTGATTTCTTAGAAATTAATTAAATTAAAATTGTGCAAAAAACTTAAAATTTAAAATTTTTTTGACCATTCTTAAATAAAATAATAAAAAATAATAAATATTTACTGAAAATTATTTTTGGCATGGAATTATTTTCGCATGGAATTATCTTTGGATTTACGAATCTTATAACTGTGCGCAAAATTCTTTCAATTCGCTTTAAGGTTCTTGAGATATAGTGAAATACGCAGAAAGTTAAATTAACATAAAGGGATCTAAACTTAGAAGCACTCTCCTGACCAAATTATTGGGGCTATATTTACCAGATTGCGGCTACTCCCTATACTTAGGGGGTATGAAAGCCGACTCCGTTAAAAAAAAAGGCATGCTTATTCAGAGAAAGTACGATTTAGTGTCTGATTTCGTAACTTAAATATCGTCCACACTTATTAATTAGCTTATTTGAGGTCACCTCCTCGAGCCATTAAGATTGATTCCTAAAACGTGAAAATCTGATCATAAGATCGAAAGTTATTCAGGGTGGTCCGTATTTTTTGCTCACTGTACATTTTTCAACACCCCTTCGTAATTGCAAGTTTCCAAGTTGCATAACTTTTGCTCTGCGAAACGAAAGGTAACGTTAAGTCGAACACAAGAAACAGCTATGGCGGCTCTAAGGATTCTTTAATACAGAGAGAAATCGCTTAGAAGTAAAATAATTCAATGCACACAACTTTTTTATGATTATTTTCTTCAAAGTAACGAAATTTCATGAATACGAAAAAAAAAACCAGTTCCGTTTAAGATACTTTCCGTTTCCAAAAAAAAAAAAATGAAGAAGAAACTGAAGATACTAAGAGTGAAATGTATAATGTAAGCTTCTCATAACGTAGTTTCTATCATGAGCGAAACCTGAAATATAAGCTTCAGAAATGTTTGACGGCAGATAACACAACTAATAAATAATTTTACATCTAAAATATCATGACCTCAGTAACTTTTTCGTTATCTGTATCCAAGTATTTACCGGCTTCCAGATCCATAAACAACTCTTCAGAAATACAGTTATATAGCTGCTTGAGCCTTATTTCTGGGTTGAAAGAGGCAGCAGCAGCTAAGCCTATCATCAATGCATAAGACGAGGGGTGGCGGAAAAAAAAACCAAGCCTACCCCCAAATCCTCCAGAGGCACTTGGACGAGATAAGAAGACTTGGTGGAAGTGTTGACTACTCCTCTATCTGGATCTTACTTGATCCTGGGAGAAAACTGGAGCAGTGGCCACAAAATAAGTTTTTTTTCCTTCAGCCCTACGCATCTTTAAGAGTATTTTTCATTTACTTTTGAAGATCCTGGAATATTTTTTGGCTTCTTGGCGAGACTTTTTTTTTTGTTTTCTGATGATTTTCTAAGAAGTTTGTAGAATAAGAGTGTTTTTAATTTTTTATTTCACTACATTTTAAAATGCATTGTTGTTGGTTAGATAAAAGTGTAAAACGAAGATTTTTGGTGGATTGCATAGGTATTTTTTTAAGAAAAAGATACTTAGATTTATTTTAAACGGCAGGAAGTCTTACAGTGAACAATGGTTTCAAATTGTAAACTGGCATTATTTTTAACCTTTCTTCCGTTTCACAGATCTGCCAAAATAATGCGAGAGATTTGTTAAAAAAAAATTTTTTTTTTTAGTTCTGATTTAAAATCTAAATGGATGGAAAAATTTGAGAAATAACAAAGATCTAGGGGAAGTCTGATGTTCTAAAGCTAAAAAGATTTTAAGTATTACAATAAATGCCTGCATTCTAAGAAGTTTTAAAAATTGAGATATTTTTTGTGGAATAACACAGATTTCTGCCAGATAGGGATTTATAATGACGAAGAAAAATTCTAGTATTAGGATAAATGTCTGTCATGACAAGTAAGGAATTCAAAAATTCTAGATATTTTTTTTAGAATAACACAGATTACTGCAAAGTTAGGACTTAGACATTTATGCTAACAAAGTTTCTCTTAATCCTTATATCATTTAAGGAATTCTAAAAATTCAATTTTTTTTTGGAATAAAACAGATTGTTTCCAAGTAGGGATTGATACAGATTAGGAGAATACTAAATATTAAGATATTTTTAGCAATAACACTGTCAAGTATGGATTTGTAAAGAATTAATAAGTTTTTAGGCCTAACAAATATGTTTATTAAATCAAGGTAAAATGAAACGAAATGAATTTTCAGAGTAATGCAGATGTCGGACAATTATAAAGAAAGAGAAGAGAACATTAAAAGTATGATACAATAACAGTTTGTTACAATATTGATGTGTGGAATGCGTAGTAATAATAAGAAAATTACCCCTTAGAACGTGAATATCCGATCATAAGATCAAAAGCTATTCCCTTGCCCACTGATTTTTTTTAAAACTTTTTATTTTACGAAATATCTATACTGCTTATTATTACCTTCATAGCTCATCATAATTTTGAAAAATATTATTTTTATAATTAACAACATTATTATTCATTTTCATCAAGCGCTTTATATTAAAGGATTAAAACTAAATAAAAATCATACTTTCCTAAAACTTTAATTAACGTGAGAAATTGAAGTACATTTAATACTTTTTAATAACACAGAGTTTGGAATGATTAATTGCATATATTTATTCAAAATAATTGCATTTTTAAAACGCTAGCAAATTTAATCTTCTGAAAGAAAAATTTTACGAACCACAATTATATCTTCTAGTAATTATATTGTATAAAAAGTATATCGCAAAGAACAACTCCAATTAAAATTCTAACTAGATTTTTTTCCTTTCTTTTATTAAGAAATTCAATTAAAAGCTAGGACAAGTTTTTATAACCTCAAAAAGCATACCATCAATAACGGATTTTGCGCATTCATATTTAGATTGTTAATAAAAATAACGAAAAAAAACTGATTAAACTGCAATTTTGTCAATTTGTAGCTTGTCATATCAAAAACACCAGCGAAATGAAAACACAAATTAGCTCGAAAGATAATTATAAAAAGTTTTTTTTTATAAAAAGAAAGAAGAGAAATGCTTTTAAAATTCCCCTAAAGGGAAAACAAAGGGAATTCTAAAACATTAAAAAATTGTTAATTAGTCGCGGAACTTTCTTAGTTAATGCATTTAAAACAAGCCGATAACAAATAAGGTTAATATTTTTTTTATGGTTTTTATGATTTCATTATTTTCTTTTATTTGCTTTACTCGATATGACACGATTCATTCTAATTATATGGTTTGAAGCCTTTTAATTAAGTTTCTAATTTTAATATTAAAATAAAGATACCTAATAATAAAACCATGAATTATAATTTCGAGAAATTTAAAAATTAAACTACTTAAACAAATATAGCTCTATTTTGTTTTAGGGTACGTGTATCTCACTCTGTTTTTAGTGCATACCCTTTTTTTCCATGAGTTAATTATCATTTGAATATGTATATGTTGTAGCTCTATAGCTGCACGCGAAATATTTTTTCTACAGGATGTTCAGTAATCACCACCCTTAAAATATAATTTATAAAGCCTGCCAAACATGAAGTCAAAGAGTAAGCACAATAGGGATTGCAATGAAACAAAACTTGCATCGAAATGTATGGGATTTTTCATGAGAAATTAGGATTCAGCACATCGAAAAACTGTTTGACTGTCAGAAGAAATAGAGAGTTGAAAGAAATTGAAGACTAGAAATGAAAAACAATCGGAATTGGAAAAAAAAGAATTGAATTTATTTTACTGAAAAATATCCCAAAGACTAAGCTAAACAAAGAGGAGAACGCAAGAAGTGCGAACTCCAGAAATAATAATTCAGAAATCTGTCAAAACATCGATCAGGCAGAGTCAGGTTAGCCTGGTTGGTAGGGCACTGGACTCATGCCCAAGAGGTCCTGGGTTCGTTTTCCGCACGCCGAAGACTCCCCGTGTAGTAAATGGTGACTGATTCAAGTTAAATCTATCGAGTTACTAAGTCCTCTATGTTCGCATAACAAATCAATACCTCTGGGGGAACTGATCCAGGAATTTCCTAATCTTCTGGATTGATTCAAAATTACAAGGCTACGGAGTTGAACATTAGTAGTCGTAAACCCATAAAATTGGGTCGGTAGTTCAACGACTGATATAAAAAAAAAGTGCCGTCACCGCTTAGTGATGAGACACCCACGGCATTTTGTATTTTGTTTACGTGCGTTGTTTCTCGATAGCAACTGTTTTTTTCAGTGTTTCTGGTGGACGTTTCCAATGTTTATTTTTTCATTGCATTTTTTTACTATAGTAATAGAATTATGTAAAAGTGACTAAGAAAATGACGTTTCACGAAAGAAGAGTGCTTCGGCTATCTAATAACTCCCACAAAGCTTCTTGAGGGTTAGCCCGTTCAAGGAAACAACTATCTCCCGCTGATATTGTTAGCAAGTATGCATGTTGAACGCTCACGATAGAATATCGAGGTACTTTGTTTCGAATTTCTTTGTACTGCCAAAAATTGAGCAGAGATCGTATGATCTATGTTCAATTTCCAATTTCTAGTCAATTGTACTGGCCAAGTTCCAATTTTCAATAAATTGGAACTTTGGCCAGTATAATGAAGGAATGGGACCGATGGGGTACCAATAGGAGCTTTTCTTTATGATTCCGAATTAGAGAAGAGCACATGCTCACGTGTGTTGGAAAACGATTAGAAACGTCTAGACAGCTAAGTACTGTGCACAGCTAAGGAAGGAAGGTGATCTTGTGTTCAAGGAGAAGAAGGGGAAAGCTATAGGTAGTAACGCACACGCAACAAAGTTTTCCAAAAATGACGATGAGTTGATTGAAACCTCATATTAACTCCTTCTAATGAGAAATTAATCATTATTCAAGGAAAACGCCTAGCCCTGATTTAAATTATTCACGAATGTTCGATGCATTCTAAAAAGATCTCATTGATAGCAGTCAGATCTTGACAGAATTACAGGCTTATTTTATATAAGGAATTCCGAAAAACATACATTTGCGAAACCCTCAATCTGATACTCTCAATACTTATGACAAGTTAGAAGCTAAGGTTATCAGCTCTAGAGAGAAGCAAGATGCAACCAATCAACTGGATTTGCCTGTTTGTAAAAATGTAAAGAAGCTCAAGAAGCGATGACACAATGCTCCCATAGATGTTTGGGAGTATGGTTCTAAAAGGCTCTCAAGTGGTTTGACAGTGTTTTGCATCAAGTTTTATTTGTTCCTACTTTAACTCTTTCAAGTATATTTTACTCCCGCTAGCTGGCATGCTACAATTTCGCTACACCTAACAATGATGGCTATATAAATATGTGGAATGACAGCAATTGCAAGCTGAGGAGGAAATGAAATAACACCATGCTTATTTAAGGTACTAGCTAGTAAAATGTACTGGCTGACTAAAAAAGAATTAGCTTTTAGCTGCTATCGTATATTATAATTGGAAAAATATAGTAATTTAAACATCAGTGCTGTAACCCATGAAAAAAAAACACTTTAAAAATGATGATAGAATTTGGAAAAAATGTTGGAAACGAAATCCAGAATAAAAAAAGGAAATTATAAAAATCAAAAAATAAAGTATTTCAACTTGTTCAAATCATTCAAACATTTTTTTATATGAACTATATATATATATATATATATATAGTTCATATAAAAAAAATTTGAAAATGATTTGAACAAGTTGAAATACTTTATTAACAACAAGAATGGTAAAAGCGATAGTCGTTATCAAGACACATCTATTGCTATAAATGCGATATTTCAGAATAAAGAATAATTATCCTAAGATAAAAATTATTCTTTATATGTGTTGATATCGCAAAAAACATATAGTTGAAAAATTATGAAATGAAAGTAAAAAGTAATCAAACTTACCGGCTTGTAGCAAAAATGCGGTTTTAGGTATAAAAGTATAATAATTAAACAGTTAGTGAAATTAGCGAAGAGGTAAATATTTGAAGTGGTGCTTATAGCTTGAATCGAATAAAATAAATAAAAATATATATTTGATCGAAGTAGAAAAACTTTTAAGAAAGTAAAATATTAGTGCTGCCATCTATGAGAAGAATTAGTAAAAAATTCGGAAATTAATTTATTAAAACCCAAAAATGAAGAAAAAGGAATTAAGTTAATTTTTAAAAAAAATTCATTTCCATCCCACCGTTTATTTAAAAGTCATAGCCTGCACATCATACGGATAGTAAGCCGTTTATAGACTTCATCCTTCATTCATACATCCTAACATAATTTATTAGTATACACATTTCTATCATCCATAGGGTGACTTATTTAAAAGTCAGAGCCTGCACATATAGATAAAAAGCCGTTTATAGGCTTTATCCTTCATTCATACTATTTTACATAATTTTGAAGAATACACATTCTCAAATTCATAGGGTGACTTATTTAAAAGTCAGAGCCTGCACAGCTGGATAGAAATCCGTATATTGTTAGTATACGTATTATATATATATATA
>NC_092206.1:99966760-99978244 GCF_043381705.1 Parasteatoda tepidariorum
GTGATATATGTAATTAGGGTAATATGAACAATTCATTATTGTTTCTAATTATATTGTTTGATTATTTTCAGGATGAGGTTACGCGATCAAAAGTGTTTGGAGTTCACAGAGTATTAATTCAGCAGATAACATGAATTAAAGTTCGATTATAACTAAGGTACAGTAAATTCGAGACATAAACTCTTAATCTTTATCCCTCACTTCTTGGACATAAATAAACGTTCGTGAATCGAATGATTCCTCTGCACTAATCGTCACATAACTTTCCCTTCAATCTTTTTTTTTCTTTGGCTTGAAGAAAGCCGTGACGTTCATCCAGAGGCCAGAAGAATGGGGAAAGGTTGGAGCACTAAATAGAGTTCCGAAGAGTCCTTATTTTGTACTTATGTCCTTATTTCAGTCCACTGATCCCCTTCCATGAAATGATTCCGAAATTAACTTCTTCAACGAGGCCAAACTAAAGAGATTTCATTTATGAGCTGGATTCCCTTTTTCCCGAATAGCCATCCCGGAGATATGAGGTGCGCCTGCTCCCCGGATTATGCTTAGTTTTTCCGGTCATTGCGCTGTACTCCGGTAATAAGATGGACTCTTTATCAAGACTTCGTTTCACAAAAGGATAGTTGCCTCTTTTGCTATGAATGGAATCCTACATAAAAGAATGCATGCATCGTGATGCGAAAGGAAACGAAAATATTCACTATTACTTTTAAAGGATTAAGAGCGACTTTGTTTCTTTAAAATGAACGAAATAATTAAAAGGATAGTTTTTTCCTTATTTTTTGATACACGTTATTTAAAATCTACGCAAATTGAAAATGAATTAAAAATTGCGAAAAAAATTTATTTGAAAATTTATATTTCTTACGTAATATTTTTGATCATTATTAAATGAAATAATGAAAAATTATAAAAATTCCACTTTTCAGAGAAGTATTTTGTAAATAAATTTAGAATTGTGAGCAAAGAGTTTTCGATTTCTTTAATAATATAAAAGATATGAGGAATTAGGCAGAAAGTAAAATTAAGATTAAACAGATTTCATCCATTCTTCAGACTGAATTATTGGGACTAAGTTTTACAAATTGCTGCGACTCTTTTTATTTTGAGGACCAAAATACGCATGTGTATAGTATATGTGTTATAAAATGATGTATAGTATAAAATACATAATAAATAGTATAAGAATTTGTAATGTATAGTATAATATAGTATATGTGTAGTAATGAAATTATGAGTGATTGAAATTAAAATAACAATTCCAGTATAACTTATAAGTATTAATTGTGAATTCCATTGGTCATTTAAAAATCATGCAAAACATTTTTTTAGAGATTAACGCCAGAATAAATGCAGCTCCCAGATGGATAGGAACATTTTGAGATTCTTTTTAGTTTACTTGATTAAAAACTTCATTCTTTTCAAAAATATAAAAATTGGAAATAGCAGTCAACATTGTCTCAAACTCTCAAAAACAAGCAACCAGTTTCAAGACTTAAGACGTGAATGAGAAGAGACGAATGCACATTTTAAGTCTTTTAAATTTGGTTCTAAGAGGAGAGCGAATGAAAGAGTAGTGGAGATCTCGTTACGGGAAGATATTTCAGATTCAAAGAGATGGATATTAAGGGGATGTTATTCTATGATTATTCTAAGTTGCAAAGATTAATTTTGTTTCTTATTTAACTTTGTTAATTAGCAGATTTTTTCATTATTATTTTTATTCTAAAAGTTTTATTTTAGTAATGCAATTTGAATGTTGCGATTATTAATGTCTTACAGCAGTGTTTCCCAAAGTGTGGTACGCGTACCCCCAGGGGTACGGGAACAGTCTAGCGGGGGTACGCGTTCTTATGCGAAATATCTTGCAACAAACGAAATTTTCAAAAAATTTTATTTAAAAACAAAGCTAGCCATGAAAATTTACGATAATGTATTTTTCTTTGGGCTATTTTTTGCAGAGTTAACAGTTGATGATAATGAGGGGCGTCAACAGCCAGTTGTGATTTGTAACTTTTGTGCAATTTTTTTTATAATGCATTCATTTTTTTATTAGTGGTACACAGGGTTACGAAAAATTTAGAAAGGGTACACAAAAGTCATAAGTTTGGGAAACACTGTCTTACAGAGGCAAAAATACCATATAAAAATCCACCAAGATGGTACATTTTTAACGCATTGGTAATGTATTGCTGTTTCATTGACAATAAAACTTAGCCATTTTTATCACGCTTCGCCCGATAACCACGAAACGGAAGCATACCAAATGATTAAATAAATAAATATAAATAAAATAATATAAATAAAATACAAACAAAAAGTAAATAAAAGTGAAAATATGTAAAATAATTTAATAAACGTGCATTTGAAGTTCATTTTTCCGTGGTAAAAACAAACAAATAAAAATATTTGAAACATTTATAATTACAACTTTAAAAATAAATAAATAAGAAAAATAACATCACGATTAAAACTTCCTAACTATAAATTTTATATCTCCTCAAAAGTTATTAAATTATTTTTGTACGTATAAATAACTTTTCTCAACCTAAGTTGTNGGGTGATATCTTTTTTTTTTTGCCGACTGTACGTATAAATAACTTTTCTCAACCTAAGTTGTTGCACAGCAACAGAGAGTAAATAAACCATTGAGAAAACGCATTAAACTGGAATAGTTTCTAAAACGCCGACCATTTCGAAATAAAACTTTCCAACTAACTATAGATTCGCGAGAGAAGAGGAAACTTTTCTCGAAATGATTCCAGAATATTTCAAAGAACGGTTAAAAGTTTCCCCCATACTTTCTAAAAGGAATAATCGGCCATCAAAAACCTTAAGCTGCCTCTTTTCCCCGATACTTTCTCGTCTCCAGAGATGGAACAACTCTTCTTGTAAAGTCAACTGAATCGCGCTTTCACCTCATCCTCCATCTCAGAACTTGGAGGAAAATGGTTCTTCTTGATGAATGAATGTCGGAAGAGATTGTGTACTCAGAGGAGTTAATTATTCCAAACAACCAGATTGCGGAAGAGAGTCAAGGTTCTGGACGTTCTCAGGACATGATTCACTTTCATCATCTCCACTCCATTAGATGTGTTCCCACATCCGATATCAGACCACAACAAAGAGATATCGGCTTTGGTGACTCGGCTCAGCGTCTGTTGGGTCATTTCCTCTTTTGATGGACATGACGAAGCGCCTCCGCAAACACCCCTTCTCCACACACTCTCATCCCGTTCACAGTGTCAGGGGGAACTGGCACTCATTGACAAGGGAAAATCAGACTAGCATTAAATTTTGAAACGTGGCTCTAATATTATTAGAATATCTCTAGACATCAGATGCAACGTAGCAGTAAGATTTATGGGGGGAATTTTCATCCACAGAAAGTTATAATTAATTTATCTTTTTCAACTTGCTTTAAGGGAATACATGTTTTAAAAAAACAGGACACAATATATGCATTTTTTAAAAATCAATGAAAAAGTTAAAATTTTTTTAAAAATTATTTTAAAGATTTATTGTGCATTATCTTTCTCAAAATCACAGAAAAATACGATAAAAATTTATTTAATTACAACTTTTGTTGTGCAACGAGATGGTCCAGTGGGTAGAGGCACTGATTGTGGGGTTCAAACTTACAGTGTAAACCACACCTAACTCAAGTTTGATGGGCACTATATTATCTGGGTAGTGAAAATGACTTTGTCCGCAATGTTTATCCCGTTTCTATTGTTATACTCTTGGCTGCGAACTTGTAGAGCTTTAATCTCTATGGAAATCCATCTCACAATGAGCTGTTTCGGGAAAGTTTTATACTTTCTTTATATTGAATATTTTTTCTTATATTTGAAACAGAAATTCTCCTTTTTATTCATTTATTAATTTTTTTTAAACATTTTATCCTCCTTTAAAATTTTTACATTTTATCGCTTTATAAGCTACTGAAAGTGCATTCCCGCAACAGCCTATTGTGGTCCAGGTTGTCATCAAGGTAAAAGATCCACAATTTTATGACTAATGGCGTAAATGAGGCTATGTGGTCAACATTGTTATACTCTTGGCTGAAGCTGGGTGGTCCTTATGCCTCTATTAGGGATCAAATCTTCACAATGACGGAGCAGTTCCTTAAACATTGAGTCCTCTTGGACCTTAGTAAATCACTAACTCCATAAATAAATTTGATTTATGCGTGCAATGATTAATTCAATGCACACGAAATGCATTGCAAATTTATACTTATGCAATAACTTATCCATTAGTAGGATGCACAAAACGTGAATGGATTTGTAATTTAAATTTCTAGATTGAAAAACAATATCAAAATTGAAATATCGAGAGATTATTGTGAAACTTCAAGATTATCTAAGCACAATAAATTAGAGCTAAAAATAAAAAATTTTTGTTGTTAACCAAAGACAGCTATTCGTCTATTTTTTTGCCTGGATGACAGTCTAAAGCACCTGCCACAACCATCTCAGCAAGTTATCTTCGGTTTGTTCTATTAGATAATAAGTTTCTCAATCTAATTTTTTTTAAAATTATGTATGTAAATGCATTGTATAAATATTTACTTAAAGTTTTAGAAAACAAGTAGCAAAATTTTTAAAATGCTGCTCAAAAATCTTTTGAAGCGCGTTTTCGAAATAAATACTTTTTTGCATTTATCAGGTAATTCAATAATTAATTGACAGTTCTGCACAAAACAATTATCTGATCCATGAGAACTTCAGTTTCGTTAGAGAAAATTTAATTATTTAGGTTGTGCATGATTATGCTATAAATTGGATTCAACACAATTTTTTTTTTATTTAAAAGAAAATTGCTTTCCCAACTATGTTTTGCGTTCATTGTTAGTCTCAACATTTTCAAGTCCATTACCGTAAACTTCATCGAGAGATTTTATACAGCATTTATCTTGCGTTAACCGTAACGTTACCTTCCTGTGTTTTGTAGAGAATTTTTCCACCTGCTACGTAGAAGCTCAAATAGCGTTAACTTTAAAATCATTAAGGTGTGCAAAATCTCTCTAACAATTTTCTCACTCACCTATAAGGATTGACAAATGAAATGTGGACGGGTGTGCTTGTGCCGGACCGGGATTAATTAATCCTTTGAGCTTTATTTTATTTTAATTTTAGCTTTTTACTGATTTAGAGTTCGTTTGCTCTCAGCCACTACAGTTGCACTAAATGCACTTTAGAATTTGGAGGCTTATAAGATTTAAAATAAAGTTTTGAAAATTGCGTTTTAATCTAACAGCATTTTTCCTCCGAAAAATAAAATATTTCTTTCTCTCCTGCATATTATATCTCCCCCCTAGCAAAACTTAATTGCGACTAGTAAGACAACTATGTATAAATTTAAATATTCAAAAAGACAATTAAAGCAGGAAAAAATAATAAAAGCAACAAAACTAAGAGATAGGTGTGTTGGCAAGGCAGTACTTCATCAGGGGACACACTGCCTGCCAACACACATGAGCCTTTCTGTTGTCAGTGGGAAAACCAAAACTGAAAGTGCCCCGAGGCCCCATAATAGACAGACAAATAAGAGAAACTCATTATAAGAATTGAGAAGCACAGAAAAGTAATGAACCAGCAAAAACAACTTAAACGTACACATAGTAAGACTTAAAAATGATACACCCACTTATAAATAAAAATAGTTACAGTTACAGTTAGAATAACCAAATCAAAATAAAATAGAATTGCTTAAAAAATTAAAAAATCTTTTTTTCCAAAAACAGAATTATAACATCCAGTACTGCAAATTAGATTCCTTTTCTGATTAAACTATGTATAAATTTCATACAATCGCAAAGGGCTTAGATAAGAGGAGCACACCTTTTATTACGCATAAATTATCAGCCAGTTCATATGAGAGTATTTAAAATGAATGCAAAGTCATGTGGAAAAGGATGCGTTCAGAACATGCAATTGAAGGATTTTTAGTGTCGCGAGGCGGGTGTAATGCAGACCATCGAATGGTTTTCGTTTACAGTGAACACCATCTAAGTATAAAAGGCTATCAACAAATATATAAAGGCTTTTGTGAAGACATGATCTGATCTTATATTAAGATCTTGGTCAAATAAACATCATGGTTTCCAATTAATTCGTGGTGTGAGAACCTTGGTGGCTCAGGGGGTAAGGCGCTGGTAGATTGGTAGTCGTGAACCTAAAAATTAAGTAGGCTGTTCCACGACGGTTATAAGGTTAATTAGGTCCCCGACACCACCACCCCCCCCAAATATGGGTATGCGGAAAAAATTTTCAACTTGTCGCCGTGACCTCCCGCACAGCCGGAGGTGGACAGAGAGCATCTGGCCACACGCACCGGCCGAGAGGCCCGGTGAAGCCCCTCCTTGGCATTTATTTAAAAACAAGAAAAAGACATAGTACTTTTTTGACAATAGCCCGGAGGTAATCGGGCAAAAATACAAAAGTGACAAATTAACCTCAAGAATTAAACGTTTTACATGTATAATAGTTGTGATTATTCCGACTATTAACTAACAGGTGAAGTTAAGCATCTAGATTGATGTTTACAATAAAATATATAAAAAATTCAAGAAAAAAAATTTAAATTAAAGTTTATAAATTGGCCAACGGACCCTTATAAATATTTGAAATTTAATAAAATTAACGATATCTACCATGTGAAACCCAGAATTGAGAGCTGTCAAAATATAATGGAATTTGTACAAGCTTCGTGAAAAATATTTTTGGTCAAACCTCATGACCGAAAACTGGTGGTTTAAAAATTTAAAGTTTAAAATACAGGCAAAATAATAAAAAGATTATAAGAGACAATTTATAAAAGGAAAAAAACATGAAGTTAAAGTCTAAAATTATACAATTGACCAAAAGGGTCTAAAAATTCAACATAAAAATTTGTAAAAGATCTAGCGCACTCTCAAAGTCTATATAATAAGACATACAATTTTTTAAAAGATTAAAAATGAATATAGCACTTAGACTGACATAAAATAGTAAAGACTGACATAAAATAGTCAAAAGACTGACATAAAATAGTCAACATATGAAAAACAGATTAACATAAATAAGAAAAAGTTGTTAAAATTCATTGACTAAAAGACACGAGGTCAATGAAACAATAGTACAATGAAGGATCGTTAAAAATTTGTACTAAAAGAACATTAAAGCCTAAAATAGGCAAGATAAAATCAAAACAATTAAAAATGCAAATGAAGTAAAAAGGTGGTCTAAAATCGTATAAATACACTTTAAAAACTTGGGTCGTGGTCCATAATATAAAAATTTTAAGCTGGTCGGGAAATGGAGACATTAATTAGTTGTTAAAAACCTGTGCCAGCAGATCCTCTGAAGCGGTTTTGATAATGGTTTTGATTATTTCTCTACATCTATTGTTTGCAAAAATTTGTTAATCATCTTTATCATTGAATAAATTTTGTCGGAGTGCTTGGAAATGATTGCAGAAATATGCTAGATGTTCAAGTGTTTGTTTTTCGTTACAGTATTTACCTTTATCGTCTTTGTTAAAAAATTTCCTTTGATAAGTTCCAAACACTCCGTGCCCCGTCAAATATTGATTTAAATAAAAGTTTGCTTGTAGTCTGGTAGTTGACGGGGTTTTAATGAATTTGTAGGTCTGCCGACCTTCACTCGATTCTCTCCATTTCCTTCCCCAGCTCGCCATGATAAGTTCAGTCATCTTAGGAGGGGTCCTCAGACACCGGAGATCTGAGCCGATTACGTTCTTTGCGGCTCTATCTGCCGCCTCATTGCCCTGGATACCAACATGTGCCTTGACCCAATTTAATTTTCTCTCCATTTTCTTTTTGTTTGTTCGATGAGTCTGGAGGAAGGTTCTGGGTTCTTAAACGGTTATAAAATAAAATTCATTTACTGTTGATGAAATGTTAAAAGTAATCAAGGTGTAAGTTCTCGTAACAACGGTGCAGCACTTTAAGCAAAGAAACAGTGCAATCATCTTCTGCTCCTAAAAGTTAACTTCGCAACGTTGTTATGTTCTGAACTCATCCTTCACAGAAAGATTTTACAATCACTTTTAATTCACTCAGGAACTTTCACAGAATTTGATGTGCACTTCTCTTAAATTCTCTTATATTCCTGCATGGTGACACTGTTGTATTTACTGTATTTCCGAATCAATTACACATATTTCTCTTTTGGCAACCCTTATATAAAAAAGGGCACTGGATAAAAAACATATCGACCATTTGCTTGAATTTTAAGTTTAGCAAATAAAAAAAAAACTTTTTTTACTGTGTTTTATTTTCTCACTGGAAAAATAAAATCGATTTATGCTGAAAAGCAATAAGTTTAAAAAAAGTTTGACATCAAATTATCAGAAATATGAATATAAAAATAAAGTAAATGTTTATAAATAACATTTGTTTCATTTTTTCACTCATTATGATCTTGTATAATCTAAATAAATTACAAATCCATTTCGCTTATAAAAAGAGTAAGGCCAGTATTAATTAAAAAAATTTACAGCAAAATATTTATTTGTAAATAAATAAATGTACACTTTATGGCTTTCAGATAATTGCGAGTAAATACTTTTCGCTGCAAAGGAAACGTCACCTTCGTCTAAGAATTTAGAAGAGGACCTTTGATTAGGCCTCGACATTCGGGAATTACTGGGGGATGGGGTGGAGGTCGAAGGGAAGTTGATAACCATTCACGCTCGGACGATGCAAATGGAACAAACATTTAATTAAACTTTCAGTGGACGACAAGTACTTTCACGCCTTTTGCAAATGGATTCTCTAGTGGAGAGGAAAACAGTTAAGACAACTAACTAACTATTTTGAGGAAAATGTGGACCACTTTTATGCCAAAGGGAGGAAAGTGTCCTCTGCTATAGTTCAATGAAATTAGCAGACGACAGATAAATATTTTCTCGGAACATTATATAACAAACAGTAATCAATATTTGCCATTGCTTATATTTACCATTATTTATATTTGTCTTATGTAATACCAAAATCAGAGGTATTTCTCTATTCAAGTTCAAAGCATTTGAGTTATGTTTAATGCTTTGAAGGCGAGATTAATGCTTTGGGTATCGATGTTATTTTCATATATTTTTTTCTGCCGTTTTAATTACAAGCAAAAATATTTATAGGTACTTTTATTTATAAAAAAATCATTCAATAGTTGCTAAAAAATCTGTTGAATTATCGGGATTAAATTTGAACTGAAATATAAAACCAAAAAAAATAGTAGTCGGAAAATAATTTCTTTTATTCATATTTAAAAATTTATAAATAATTGATTTCGTTAATTAAAGAAATTTCAATGATGAATAACTGTTTCTCTAGTAATAACTGTAAATAAGTACAAATTTGAGGAATCATTTTTTGGAAGTGAACCATATTTAAAATATTTCACCTTTAACGCTGAAAAAGACTCCGATGTTTCATGCTTTTTTTCACAAACAAAAACTGTTGAAATGATAAATATAATATTTTTCACTTATTTTGACCTAGTTTAATACAAAATAATGAAAAAAGTAGGAAAAAAATAGTTTTTTTTTTTAAATTCTGCTTCAAAGAGTTAAATGCACGTTAAATCTATTGTTACCATTTAAAAAGTATAAATATGCCACCTACCGAAAAATCTATTGATTTTTAAATAGAAATTTGCTTGCACTTTGAAAATAATTTTTTTTCTAAATTATTTTTTCTTAGTAAATACACTTAATGTTGAATTTTTCTGTTGTAAAATAAATGTAGTTACTATCCTATCTCCTAAGACTAAAAAGAATACATAAATCTTTAAAGAAACTATAATTATCGAACGAATGAATCTCGGAATCGGCGATAGAACGAAATTGAGAATTACTTCATAAATAAATAAACAAGTACATAATCAGATTTACGCAATATCGCTTGCAGCTTAAAAAATGATTTGTCATGAATAAGCACCCTGTAAAACTGTTTCACCACGAGTACGGTTTCACTGCTGCAAAAATTAGTTCACTCTCTGAATGATATGCTTGTGTTTCGGAGATCTCGGAAAATACAACCCTATGCGGTCGTATTAAATTTTTACGCAATTGGAAATCTACAAGCGACGTCATCATGGGTAAATCGTGATATTCGTTTATTCCGCGATTCAGTATTCAATCAGGTTTGACACATAGGTTCACGTGACGTCGCTATCCAATTAAATCTAATCCGAAAATTATCCAGCGTGATAATATAGCAAGCCTAATTGCTACAACGTTAACACGCCTAATTCTTTTTTAGCAAAGAAAAATGCTGTAACATATTATTATGTTATGCAAAATATTATTTTGAATTATTCATACTGTCTAAGCCTACTAAAAGTTATTGTTCAATACAGAATGGTTCCTTGTTGTAGTGGCTAAGAGCAGACATATACACGACTGGAATGATAAAAATATCTTTCCATACTCCATTGCGAGTTAAAAAAAGAGCATTGTGGTGTAGGATTAGAGTAATCAGCAGCGACTGCATATTGTTCCGCTTGATTTCGTTACCAATTATACAAACATTCTTTCAAAACAATTTAAAAGCTTTTAAAAGTTAAACACGTCAAACAAAAATTTAATTCGTGTTATTTTTACGATATATATCACAGAATTACTAAGAACAAGGTTATAGTTTCAAAGTTTTACCGGAATCCTAGACTTGTCGACATATTTCAATAAAAAGGAGAACAATTATTCTTGGAAACGAAATTACTATATGAGGTTGCAATAGCGTTAGATTTAAATGGACTACTAAAAATAGTCCATCTTATTCTGACATGCTTTTAACAAATCAAATGCGAGATAAAGAATTTTTACTCTTGTTTTGCTGTAGCAGAAATTCGTTTGAAGGAAATAATATTTGTTATTCTTTCATCCGTTCCGTTAAATGTGAACAGAAAGAAGAGTATTTGTTACGATTGTAAGATAACATTTTTATTCATTCTTATTACTTACTTGTTAATTGATTATTGTTGTTAACAAAAAAGTAAGAAAAAAATGGCTGCGCAACTTTATTTACAGAGTTGGCAATGTTGATATAAGTTCGCATTGGGATTTAGTCATCAATTTTGGCGCGAACTTAGATGCAAACAGGCTCTTCCCGTAGGGATAATGGTGTCTTATTAACTTGCAACAGAGTATGGTATTTTTTTTTTAATCCGCATAAAAAATTAAATTGAAAAAGGGTATGCAGTAGTGAGGAAGGTAAGATAAAAATTATTTTACACAATTTGATTGCTTCATGAAACAATGAGTGTAATAATCTCCTTTCTGCGTTCTTTTCCGTAGGGAACAAACAGCTATTTTTATCTCTTAGACTTCTACTTTCTCACCTATTTGCTAAATTTCAATAAAATTCTGTCTTCTCCTGACTGAAATATTAATACTTTGCACTTCCTAATGTGTATTCTTTTAAACGGTTTCTAAAAACGCATAATAAATGAAATCAGTAGTAAACATACATACATATAT
>NC_092206.1:99979832-100000098 GCF_043381705.1 Parasteatoda tepidariorum
AAAAAACGTTTTCTACGTGTATTCGTAGGGTAGAATTATCTTATTAAATATACTTCACTTCTATATTATACTTAATTATATTTATCGTTTTCCTGTTAGTTGATAAAGCATCGGCCAAGAATTATTGTTCCGCTGTATTCCATTTACTGAACTGTAGTGCCTTCCCTAATTCTATATAGCAGCTCGTAACGAAATTCGAGATCGGCAGTGCCTTAGGTTGTTGGGTTCATCGATGAAAATAATAGAACAAAAAAGTTCCACGGAAGATCATTGTTTTCATTGCAGTTCTTTTTCTTCTCAACTCATCTCATTTTTTTCTTCTTTATTTTTTACCTTCTTTACTTGTTCTTCAGCTCAGTTCTTGCCGATTGCCCAATTTTTCTTCCAACTTCCTTTTTATTCTATTCGCGCATGCGTATTACGTAATTGAATGACACCCATTAGTCAATTCAAGTCTGGACTTGCTTTTCTACTATTTGCGGTAGTTTTTCTCCTATTCTCTTCTATAGTTCCTTTTATTTTTTTTATCCTTTTCCAACTTCGAAAAAGTTCTTTTGTTTTCACAGCGTTTTCTCAACTCATCTTTCTTAAGTTTTTTTTCTTTTACTCCTCTCTTACAAGATAATGTTTTCTTTCTGTTTTAAAGAAGTTAATGTCATTGGGGGAAGTTACAGGAAAAAGTAGGAAAAAAAATAATGCAGCGTTTGTCTTTCTTTTTTTTTCTTTCCATTTCTTTCTTTTTTCTGTCACGTTCATCTGTCAAATGTCGCTTTACTTGGGATAAATAATCAGTTGTACAATTGCATTATAAAGCAGGTACAATCGTTTGTAATGTTAGATTTTGCTTTATTTCTTATTTATTTTTTTATTAATTCTTTTAAGTGCATTGAAAAAAACTTATATTAACTTTAATTTATGCAGTTAATTCTGTTCATAAAACTCATGTTGGAACAGTACATTGCAGGAATTTTAAAAGCATCTTAAAATATTCAAATTGAAAAAAGTATGCTCCGATTTTTTTATTTGCACTGTCTAAACCAATTTTTAAATATAAGATAAATTTAATTATTCATTTGTAAACGCGCTACATACGTCTAAGGTTTAAGCATAAAATTGTTTTTATTAAAAGAATATTTTAATCGGTAATTTGCAGCAACTATGCAGAAAACTTTATGGGATATGTTAGTTATAATTTTTTTTCCTTTTCTTTTAAAAAACTGTCATATTTTAAAATTACATATATATATTTTCCTTTTCAATATACTAATGAATTTCACTTTCTTTTATATTCAATAAATCATATATGGCTTGCAAAGTTTCAAGAGCGGATGCAAAATTTGAAAAAAAAAAGTTAAACTATTTTGAAAGTTCGTAATTTACTCAATTTTCCAATAAATTTAAGTGTATAACATTGACGCAACGTTTTAGATTTTAAGATTTTAAATCTAGATAGAAAGATGTAAGGCTATTTCTTTTAAATAATATTAAATTTCTAGGTTATCTACAATGAAATTCATTTCGAAAAGAACACTAGGATGTTTATTTGATGTAATTATGGATACTACTCTTTCCTGTTAATTAGTCATTGTAATATACACAATTTATTTCACAGTAATTACGCAATCAAGGGTAAGTCATAAGTATTAAACAAAAGAAAATGGATGTTTGAAGAACTATTTTATAAGAGCCAGTTAAATAGCCAGTTAAATAGACTACAGGGAACCGTGATGGCTCAGGGGATAGAGCGTTCGTCTTCCAATGAGGTGAACCGGGTTCGAATCACAGCCATGTCTGGTTGATACGAATTCCTGACCCGGCACGCACCGACCCTAGTGTCTGACGTAAAATATCCTCAGTGGTAGGCTGATCATGGTTTAGAGTTCCCTTGCCTTAAGGCTAACCGTGGGAGGTCTTCGTGGCTTTCTCTCCATGTAACGCAAATACAGTTAGTTCCATCAAAAAGTCCTCCATGAAGGCAACATTTATCTCAATACTTGATCCAGGATTTACCTTGTCTCCTGTATCTTGTTAAAATTACAAGGCTACTGAGTTGAACATTGGTAGTCGCAAACCAAAAAATTGGGTCAGCTGTTCAATGACGGATATAAAAAAAAAAGACTACCGGACTGCTCTAGATTACAAACCAACATTTGTCAATTCCAAGATTCCTCCCTATGGATAATTTCATATTACTTGGAGAAGGGATGCGTGTCTACACTGTTCCTGAAACACAGAATTTATTCTGATTTTAACATTTAGAAACCAAAAATATAAAGCATTAAATTTTCAACATAAATGTGTTCAAAAACATATCGATGTTTCGAGCTATCAGTGTAAGAAATAGCAGACAATGGCCTTAAAAACATCTGTGCATAAAATACCGGCATTTACCTTAAAATAACCTCAATGTAGGGAATAAGATTTATTTTTTACCTTTCTCAACCTGAAAAAACTCTTTCCCATTGGGAGAGAGTTTGCAATTGAAAGACTAGTGCTGCACTTTTGTTATTTTGCAATATTGCCTCCTGTAACTCTTTCACACATGTTTTTGTGGGTACTTATTTCAAAAATTATAATACTCCTACGACGCCCAAAATGTTGATGGATTATATTTATATAGCACTTTATATCTGAAATTTAACCACACAATTTAAAAGATGAATAGATGAATTATCTGACTAGCGTTTACGAGAATTTGAGGAATGAAATTTAGAAGTTTTTACTTTGACAAGAGGAAATTAAGATGAAGTCTTGCTTTTATTTTTTACTTGTAGGTTACGAATTGAAGCATAAAATACCATTTATTCAGGTTGATGGCTTCGTGGCATTTGCACAATCTTTAAGTTTCAATTTCCAGTGGAAAAAAACGTTTTCTAAGGCTCTTTGAATATTGTTTATTGTCAAATGCACTTGTAATAAAAAAAACTTGCAAAAAGAAACTTGGGTCTTTCATCCACTGAGATCTTCGGAGTTAAAAGTGAATGCTGTATGTTAAACAAATTATTATTAAGAAGTAAATATTAAATGAAATAAGAACTTTCCCTGATAAATCTCCATTTTTTAAAAATGTCACATGTATTCTTTATCCACTCAGCTTTGCAATTAGGATAAATCCTGCTTGAAAATTGTCGCAAATACTTTGGACCATTCTCAACTGAAACATATTTACTTTTTAATTTGCATAAAAGTTTTTGGTATGAAAGGAAAAATTACTCGTTTAAGTAGAAGTTCTTGTCTTCTTGTTCTAAATTTCTTGTTGTGACACTCTGTAATTTAGGAATTATTTTTCTTTGTAATAATACAATCCCCAATCGAAAAATACTTACAATAAAATAACATTCTAATTTCAGAAGCTTTTGAGGCGTTAAATTATCTGGAGAACTTGTAAAGGTCTTTCTGAACACTTTGTTCTAAACTTCTAATGAATCTGTCCACAACCCTCCCGGGCCTGATTCTAATAAATGCAAACTATAGCCTTATAAAGATTTCGAATGCGAAATTCACTTCTATTCCAAACCGCTTTATATTCGAGGCATAATCCTTCAGGAAATATACCATCCGCAGTTTCTGGAAATCCCTAATAATTGTGGTCTCCCGAAACCACTGCTCCAGGACTAATCCAGCGTTGGAACTATTCCATCTGTACCTTGCCCATTCCACCTCAGTCATTATTCTAATCCGAATCCGCGGTTGAGAGAACGCTGGCGTTGACTTCAGCGTCTGTATTTGGAAACACTTAGGGCAAGATGTCGTTTTATCCGCAATCAATGAAAACGTGTCTAATCCTGATTGTGCCATGGCTCCTCTTTTAGCAGTTCTTCTATGGTGACGAATGTTGAGCCAGGAGAGTGGCTTCAGGGTTTCGAAGTTCTAGAAGTACTTGGGTGACGACCCTTTTCAGAATATTTATGATATATTCGCTTCATTTGGAAAATATTATTTAGAAACGAATCGGAGTATGGATTACTGCTCTTATCTGCGACAATTTTATACAAAAGGATGAAGTCTTTTCCCTGTTGGATTATGGATTATATATTAATAAGATATTAATAAAAGATGAGTCGAAGAATTTCTGAAAACTCTCTGAAACAAAATATGTTTTTTTAATGAAGGTTTAAAGCATAGTTAATTTTAAATGTAGTTTAAATATGCCCTTGATGGAAAGCTAGTTTTCGCCTAATCAATAAGAAGCACGAATGTTGTTTTTTCTTTGCTGACGAATGTTAATTCAGGAGAGTGGTTTCGGGTTCCAGAAGTATCTGGTGGGAACCTTTTTTTAGAATATTAATTAAATATTCTCTTTATTCGGGAAATATAATTTAGAGCTAATTCGAAACATGTGGTATGAATTGCTGCACTCATCTGAGTCGGAATAGTTTTATAAATAAGAATAATGTCTCTTATGAACTTTGAATTCTGGTGGATTATCGATCAATATTGATAAAACGTATTGCTCATCTATTCTGCAAAACAAAGCTAATATGTATGTATGTGGTCACAAATCCAGTTGAGTTTCTTTTTCCTCGTTGGCAATAATGACCTGAAATAAAAGTTAGCTATAAGTTGAGCAGAAATGGAAATTTAAGAGCAAATTGCTCGTATAAGCAAACTGTACTTTACTTTTACTTTGAACTTTACTTTTACAATAATGATACTTTAAACCTTACTTTTACTTTATTTTTACTTTAATTGTAACCAGCGACATAATAGTTTTTCATTTAGAACCTATATATATATAATTTTTTTTCCTNAAGCTACTACTAAAGGAAAAAAATCTGATTAAAGTGCATTCTTTTTTATCCTCTTTCTATAAGTTGAGAAAAGAAATCTTTAAATAAATAACAAATTTAAGGTAATAGTGTTTGCGGACCTGCAATTAGAGCTATATATATATATATATATCTGGTGAAAAAGAAAAATGAAGATGGAGACTTAGCGTTGACTTAGTCGAGTGGCTATGGACAACGGGGAGATTTTAAGTTACCCAACATCTCGATAGGACAATTAAATTCTTCCTTAAAACTAGTATTAGATCCCAAGATCTATCTTCGTTTAAATTCTCGATCAGCGTCCACGGCCCAGTGTACTAATCTGCCCACTGTCGACCATGGTTTAGAGCTGTAGTACATGAGTTTTAATTCATATTTTATATGCCGGAGAGATATTTGAATAAAACTATAAAATAGAATCAAGAGAGGCTATTCAGAAATTCTTTTGAAAGATAGTTAATTATATTTAGATCTTTTTAGGATGAGATCATTTAATTCTGTTACTTTTATGTGTCCAAACTCCAAGATATGTGTGTGTATATTAAGGTTTCAGGAGAGACCTTTTGTTCTGTTACTTTTGTTAAAATACCTTGCTAAATGTTTATTTTATACTATGAATAGTTTCTAAAGTTTACTTAATTTTAGAAACATGCTTTTTTTTGTTTTAATTTTCAGAATTTTTCTCTGGTATATTTATACTTTACGAGTTCATGATAGAATAAACTACATGAAAATGCTTTTCTGCCTAACAATCGAATTTATAACTGAGTATAACTTGAGTATAACTGAGTATAACTGATATAACTGAGTAAAAATTCCATGAGTTGTTTGTTCTAAAATGATTCAATCCAAATTATTTGTTCCGAAAACTTTAGTGTAGATAAATTGTATGAAATGTATATAAATTAAAAGTCTCAAAAGATGTATATGTTGTATATTTATTTTAAGAAGTTAGACGCCCTACATACAAGGCTAGGCTGAAATACCTAGTGTATTCAATTTGCAAATGAAGAATGCTAGAATTGTGAAGTTATTCGAAAGGAACCACGAAACTAATTACAGAGATCAGAGTGTTCAATAAAGGTGAGGGCGAATACCTCCAGTTCTTAAAATCTCGTAAAGTAAAATTTATCACTCAATGGCATAAAATTAAAAATAAAATAATACTTTTTAAATGAACTGAAAAAGCACATATTTCCATGGGTGTAATTTCAATTCTTTCCGACTAAAGGGATCAATACCCATGCAAAGTTTAGGAAAAAAAATCTTTTTTTTTTTTAAAAATTTTTAATTATAATATGATGAAACATCTTATCAATTGGAAATCGTCCTAAAATAAATTTATGTAATAAAGATTGGCATGCATTATATAAGCGAAAAAATATTTCAAAGTTTTAAATGGCGTTTTCCTTAAAAAAAAATTTATGCTCAAAGATATAATAATTCTTCGGAATTTGTATCCGATATTTTTAGTAAAAGCGCATATATTAGAATACAACCGTGGTGACCCAGGGGATGCAGCGTTCGCCTCCCAATGAGGTGACCCAGGTTTGAATCCCAGCGGTGGCTGGTTGGTACGAATTCTCCTTTTGGATCACGCTGACCACGTTGTTGAAGTAAAATATCCTCAGTGGTAGATGGATCATGGGTTAGAATCCCTTTACCGTTGGGCTAATCATGGGGGACTTTCGTTGTTTTCCTCTCCATGCAGTACACACGCAAATTAGTTCCATCAAAAAGTCCTTCTCGAAGGTTAGTTTGTCCAAATGCTTGATACAGGAGTTACCTTGTCTTCTGGGTTGGATTCAGAATTATAAGACTACTGAGATGGACATTAATATCATAAATTCAGAATTGGGTCTGCTGTTAAACGACAGTTATAAAATAAAATAAAATAGGTTCTAACTAATGATTGCATTTTTCATTTTTTGCACTTAATTGGTTTACTTTATTTAATTATTTCAATAACAATCCGACTTTAACTTTTGATCAATAAATATCTATAAAAGCAATGAAAAACTTTTTAGTGCAAGAGTAAAAACATAGCTACACATATTTTGTCGAATTTTACTAAAAATCGGAACAAAATGGAAATAGTTATTGTGTTCGCGACTACAATTAGAGCTATTTTGTGAAATGCCATTTATAGCATAGGAAAATTCATATCATCTACTCACGTCAATGCAATGAATCTTTCTTATTCATAGTGCAATTGGAAAAACAACTTTACGATTGATTTCAAGTAAAGTTATTTTGCCAACTATTTTCTTTAATAATACTATGAACGCTAAAATAAAATTTCAGAAAACTGATAAAAATCGATTTTTGAAAATAGAAGTTTTTTTTTTGAAGTAATATTTAGTTTATTATACACAAATGTTAAATGTATAAAAATAGATATTTATTTTTTATATATTTGGCGCTTATGCTGATTTTTCTATTTCATGGCAGTATATGAGTTTTAATTTACAGTTTTAAGATAAAAAATACTCCCTTGTAGAGATTTTTGAATGAAGTTCAATTTTTGAAATTTTTATAGAAAACTCAACAAGTGATAATCCTTCTTAAAGAATTGAAAGAAGAATTTTCAATTTAAAATATCCACTTTTTGCTAAATGAAATATGAAATTAAATTTTCAGCAATTAACCCATCCATCTAAAACTTTTCCTACATTTTTAATTTGATTGAAATTGGGATAAAACAATCAGTTTAAGAAATAATCACGAATATTATCTTCATTAGTAATTTCCTTAGTAGAAAGGTCTAATTGCGTAACGTGTGAAACTTTGTATAAAAGAGGGGCTCAATTTTAAACCGTAAAATCTCACGTAATCTTGTGATTTTTTAAGACATTTTTGAGAACCAAACAATACAATTAATGCAAATAAATAAATATAATAATTGAATTTGTTCTTACGAGTTGCTTTTTCTAGAGTCTTTGTTTTTGAGAAGCATAGATTTAAGACAAAAAATGTAAAAAGTAATAGAATCTTCTGATTTTATAGTTTTAGTTGCAAAGTGTGAAAAAAAAATACCCACGGAACTTTATGTTTTTTCAATGGTTCGAAGGGATTCTCAATCAGCGGTTCTTAATCTTAATCGTTCGAAAGGAGGATCCACAAATTTGCTTAATAATTAGTGTAGACGATATTTTAAGTTACAAAATTCGACACAAAAACGTACTTACTCTGAATAAAGATACATTTTTTTCACAGCAGATTCAGATTACTGATACCCAAAGTATAGACGGTAGCCGCAATCAGGTGCCCCGTTAAACTGTTCTACCGTAAACTGCTTGACTTCACGCGTCAGACTACCGAAGCGGGGGAGTCACCCCTTTTGAAGAGGATCCAAAATATGATGGATTGTGTTTCGATCTTCCTCAGAGATGTTTACCAGATCGTCACCAATAGCCCATTGTGCTGCCTTTGAGTGATGTAAATAAAGTAATACTACTTGTAGTGTGTTTAAAATAGAGTTGTATTGAAAATTAGGAATTGTGATTATTTAAATTTAATTCTTGTAATGGAATTACCTTTAATAAAAAGTAATAAATAGAACCAACGTAAAAAAATTACCTGCGTGGACATAGAAAAGTGTTGTGCTGCAAAACTCTAGTAGGAGAAGAAAACTTCTCTCTTAGCTTTATTTTTTCTTCAGAGAATCGATGCAGAAAAAAAGAAAAACTGTGAAGAATGCGGTGTGTGTGTGGAAAGTAAAGATACCGACACTGCCACACAAAGGAAAGAAGTAAAAAGCAATGATAAACTGAGAGAGAGTGCAAAAAGTAAGAAAAAAAAGCTAGAAACATTCGTAAAGCTTCGAAAGTCTAAGTCGGAAGTAGCGTTGCGCATGGAATTTTTTCTAGCTTTTCAGCATTATCTGGGAAAAGAACATTTTCCCTCCTTTTTTTGTTATTGGTCTGCCCTGACTTCCGTCTATTCGAGATATCAGACGATCAAAAAGAAGTTGTCAAAGAGAAGTAAAAATATCGTTGTAGAATTCCGACTACAGGAAGTTTAACTTGTTAGTGCTTTTCCTTTTTTTAAAAATAATTTTTACACTGATATTGATAAATTAAAACTTTGATCATGCTTCTTTCATTTTTTTATATGCTTGAATAGGGTAAATTATAGAAATGATAAATTATATTTAAAGCTTGGGATTCGGAAAAAATAATAAAAAACTTAAGCAAAATGTCCCTGAACAAAAATGTAGCTATCGTCTGCAAAATGATTTCAACTATTGCAATATTTTATATTTATGAGTGGTTAGTTGCGTTTATTGTTTTTCGAACATTTTTCCAGAATTCTTAAAATTACAAACAGGAATTCAATCTATTAAGATTCCAGAGATCGTGATGAAGATATTTTAAAACCTGACAGTCGTAGATTAATCACTTAG
Organism: Parasteatoda tepidariorum; assembly: GCF_043381705.1. NCBI lineage: Eukaryota > Metazoa > Arthropoda > Arachnida > Araneae > Theridiidae > Parasteatoda > Parasteatoda tepidariorum. Next base: position 99,989,007 of record NC_092206.1, read on the forward strand.
CACTTTTTCTAAGACTGTCGGAACGAAACAAACGTCAACCTTAAAAATAAAAGTTTAGTATTTTTTTATTTTTTAGTGTGAGCTTCTAGCACGTATGCATGGCTGTTAAGTTTCATCCGTCTTTTTCCGTTAAACTCCATGCGAATTATGAAAATTACGTAAATTTTAAATACAGGGGAAATTACTTTTTTATCACTTTCTTTTTTTAAAAAAAAAGAAGAAAAAGAAAATTGAGCAGAAGACTTTGCTTCTTGCTCATTCTGCCCGTCAACCCCAGGGGTGGTTTCTCATTCTCTTTCGATATTCCCCTTAAAAGTCAATATTTTTTCAAGGAAAAAAATATCATTAATGAAATATTATTCCTTTTATTAATAAAATATTATTTTATTTGAATGTAAGAACATTTTGTTAATATGTTTACAGTAGCCAGAGGAAGATCGCAAAAATATCAATTGTACTTGAAAAAAATATTAAACTTGGGAATATATAATGTGTGACAAATAGAAGTAATAAATGATTTTTCCTGTTAACAACGCTTATTTCCTTATAGGTTGTACGAGACGATGTCCAAATTGGCTAACTTATCGCAAGGTTAGGTTTACATTAAGCATTCATGTCAATGTGCGTGTTCACACTCTTAAATAATTATTTAAAAACATTTTAATCGTTTTAACTGGTTATTTTTAAAAATTTCGATATGAATGTCAAGATCTATAGGTTGAAACATCTTACCCCTCACATATTTTTTTTATCTATTCATTTTTTTTCTTGACCCTGATGTCTAATCCAGTTAGAGCGATACGATATATGGGTAACAATCACTGATGGATCGAGAGCCAAAATTTACCGAAGCAAATATTTCCACGTAGATTTAAAAAGGAATCATGGGTATTTTTATCTGGCGGTATCTCAAACTTTTTCAGACTGATAAATTATTATCTTGCCTTTAAAATTATTTTAAATTTTCAAAGTATCGATTATATTCAAACATAATGTTAGAGCCACGATGGCTCAGGGGATAGAGCTTTCGTCTTCCAATGAGGTGAGCCGGGTTCGAATCCCAATGATGGCTGGTCGATACGAAATCCGCATCCTTGCACTGACCACAGTGCTGACGTGAAATATCCTCAGTGGATATTTCACGTCAGCACTGTGGATCACGGGTTAGAGTTCCCTTGCCATGAGGCTAACCGTGGGAGGGTTTCGTGGTCTTCTTCTTCATGTAACGCAAATGCGAGTTGGTTCCATCAAAAAGTCCTCCACGAAGACAAATTTCTCCCAATACTTGATCCAAGAATTTCCTTTGTCTTCTAAACTGGGTTCAAAATTGCAAAGCTACGTAGAAGAACATCAGTAGCCGTAAACCTAAAATTGGGTCGGCTGTTCAACGACGTTTTTAAAATAAAATAGAATATAATGTTAAAAACCATTTATTTAATGCAATAATGAGATTTTAAAAATTTAGATAGCTCTACTTGTAAGTTTTATCAAGTTATTTATGTTAAAACTTACAAGTTTTAACATAATATTAAATTATTAGTTAATTGTTAGTTTACTTTATTTATTTTTCCTATAAAAAGTTAGTTTTCTTATGAAAAAAATACTTCTTTCAAAAAACTAAATAAAAAAATTAATAAGAAAAAGTACACACGCATTTTTAGATTTAAAGGATTTAAAGAGCATATTATATCTTAGCATTAACAATTTGCTGTACTTGTGTGTAATTCTGCAACTCTTGGCTTGAAAACGTATGAAATGAAACATAACTAGCAACGAAATCGTAGTATTTCAGCCTACAAAGCTTAAGAAGATACTGTTTATTCACTGCTTTTAAAAAATTCTGCTGATTTAACATCGTTTTTATTGATGCATAGATTTGATTTATGCACATTATTGTTTTTTTTTTATTTTATTTTCTTTTGAAACGTTTGAGTACTTGAAATATGAAGTATTTTCTCGGTGTCTTTATGTGCAATCTTTTTTCATCAATTTCTTTCTTATTTTTTATGACTGTAATTTTAACTAGGTAATAGATTTTGTGTAGGTAATTTATGCATTATTGAATAGAATGTTGAGGTATGTTAAACTAAAATACTGTAATTATTATATTGTTTTAATTTGGAAACAGACCAGTACTAACTGCTACTTTAGTTTTCAGATATGAAATCCATTTGCGTTCCTCGTTCTAAATTTAAATAAACAGAATAAACAGTGATATAACTTTAAGGTGTTATATTCCGTTGCAAGTTAAGAAAAGACGGTATGGGATTTAAGTAATCATCCGTGATTGCATATAGATTCGTGATTGCATTACTTCGTTATCAAATGATACACATATGCTTTCACAACAATATAAAAACTTTCATTAGTTAAACACGTCAGACAGAAATTTAATTCGTACTATCTTTTACCATGTAAATCACAGAATTATTAAAATATGAGAAAGGTTATAGTTGCGTAGTCTTATTGGAAATCTAGACTTGGCGACACATTTCTATAAGTAAGGAGAACATTCGTTCTTGAAATAAAGAAGCATCTGCATGATATTTATTTCAAATGCACTTTCTGTTTCATTTTTAGAAAAAATACTAATAAAATTTAAATATGAAACAACTCTACGGGAATCAGAAAGCAATAGTTTTCATTCAATAAGTTTTGTTCTCCTCACTTCACATGATTTAAGATAGCAAGCAAAAAGAAGGCTGTTCGGTGTCATTTCAAGAGTTGGCGATATTGGCGATATACGCTCGGACTGGGTGCTTGGCATCCATTTGGCGTGCACTAATATTCAAACGGGCTCTCTCCATATGGATAATGATTTTTTTCTAATTTTCAATAGAGTATTGTTTCAGTATTTAATGCTTGCATAACTCAATTATTTTTGAGATTATATGCCCAGCAAGCTAATTGTTTGAAATTAAAATAATTAGATGATTCAATTTGGCGATAGTTAAGTTGCAATGTTAGGATAAAATAAGCTTATATTTTAAAATCAACAATTAAAAAGAGCTTATTATAACGAATTAAGGAAAAATCGAAGTGAAACCATGAAGTGGAAAAAATAATTGGACAATTTGGAAGTACAGAATTGAATTCATTTTGAGCTCTGGAAGTGATTGAAGGAAAGAGGCACAAGCCAGATCTGCTTGAGTCAACAGCTTCTGAAGCTATAAAAAAGAGGTATAAGAATGATCTCAGAGATTTTAATGAGACAAATAACTGTTCTGTGACGGTATTAACCAATTCCAAGGCCTGAAGATACATTACAAAAGGTAATGAGATTCGATAGAGCACGGGAATTTTAGCTGGATTCACGAAATTTTTGAAGTTCTGTGGCATACCTGCAAGTGAAGTGACGTAGTGTGGGTATCTTGATCCTGATTGGTTGTTGAAACGTAGCATTTCTTTACGTTAGCAACTGTTCTTTCCATTCTGTTTCGAGTAAGCCAAGACCATCATGTAGGGGAGAGTGGGGTCAATTGTAACAGGGTACGATTGTAACAGAGCAAAAAATTCGAGTGTCGGGTTCTAGATTTGGTTCCTAGGTGGCGCACAAGGTGTATTTAATAAATCTACATGTACACCCCTGATGGCAACCATTTTTATGTACTTTTGAAAGAGTTACATCACAAAAGATATTTTCACGCCACGCAAGTACTTTTTTTGGTATTAGAATATTATATTGTAACAAAGTAATTTTGTTTAAACAAATAAAAATTAGTAACCGAATATGTAAGTGGACACCTTAATTAACATTTCAATAAAAAAAAAGATTAGTTTTGCTAATTAACTAGCATTGTTTTTAACAAATGAAGCTGAAATGGCGTCTTGGGGACAATTGTAACAATAAGTAAAGGGACGATTGTAACAGCTGAAAATAAATAATCTTATGTTTACAAACCATTACTTAACTCTTTAAGAACCACCAATAGTTTCCTATATCATTTATATTATGTTGCATGTGCATTATTTTATTTGTCACCTTTCACAGCATAAATTAAAATTTTTAACCCCTTAAAGTTAAAAGTTTAACCCTTTAGGTCTCTGCTCATTATTATTTTTACTCCTAAAATATCACTACTATTTTGATCAATAAAAAAATATATCACAACTATGATAATATGTATAATTAACTATGTTTTAGTTGAATTTATGAACTGTTACAATTGACCCCGTAAGTGGGGACAATTGTAACAAGTGCACGACTGTCAAAAATTGTTAATAACTAATATAATAATATTTAAAATCAGGTATTTTTTTTTTTTCTAGTAGAGGATAGTCTACTTTACTCGTCTGTCAATTAATACTAATAATATATTGGATTTTTTGTTAGTTTAAAATAGTTAAGTGAAAAATGTTACAATTGACCCCTCTCTCCCCTATCAATTCTCTTAAGTGACACGTTCTAAATTCGTTCACTAAGATTCTTTCTCAAAGATTTCAATTCTTCCACTATATATTTACACAGAGACTTAACATAAAGACAGGGACAAAGTCATGTAGAGCATAAACAAACTAATTATGCATCGAAGTTGCCAGGTACACAAACCAAAATATATCGCGGTTACGATAAAATACAAAAACAAATAATAAATCTAAGTTAAGTAAAGGAAGTTAGACGAGAAAGAATTATATTTTAACTAATTCGATGTGCCATACTGCTCTGCATTTAATTGAGCTATCGTTAATTTACATTCTAATATATGTAGAGAAACTTAGCTCAACTTTAATAAACCATTTTGCTGATAAAGATTAGCTGGTACTGACGTCATTGGTCACATGTGTGGGTATGGGAGGTCCTCTTCTTGAACTGCAAGTACCCAATTGTCAATGCTCAAAAATTTATAGAAAGATTTGAGTGGTGGTCTTTAAAGTAAAATAGTTTGTAGATAATGCTGCTCAGAAGCCTATCGCCAATAAAAGTAAATGTTTCGCAGATTTTGAAGTATTTAAATCCCCGCTTGGGTAAGCAAGTGGTAAGGTACTACCAGCTGTAGGCAAATGTACTTTAAAGAATATTATAAAGTTAGTTAAAGTAGAGAAACAATTTAAAGAACTTGAAGAAGTTTGGTTAGTCCTTGATATTGAATAAAATCTGTTATTACTACTAGCAATACAGAATAGAAACAAAAACTGTAGATCTGCATCAGCAACACAAGAATGCTAGTTAAAAATTAATAACAAGACTGTACTCTATGGTACAAGAAAAGAGGATTTGTATAAGTTATATATGCAAGTCTTAATTCCAAACAATCCAGTGGAAGTGATGGTTCTAAGCTTGTACAGGTTCTAAGGTTGTATAGGCTCTAAGTTCATATGCTTAACTTATTTTAAGACCACTTGAATCATTCCTAATTTAGTCTCCAAAAATTGCTCCATTGGTTACAACAGAAGGAAAAAGATTTCAGCTGCAAAAGTGTTCCTGTAGCAAATTGGGAAAATGCATTAAATAAGATATTTATGGGTAAGCTCACAAACCATTAAGATTGAGGTCAAGTTCGCCAAAATTCTGCAGATGATAAAAAATTCTTTAGAATATTAGCTTTAACTTCTTTTATTTTGCGAACTGTATTCAATAGTGTTACACATTACGTGAAATTTCAGATTTTGCCCTTAACCTCCGGAGCTCGTCGTAGCTCTAGGGATAATAGAGGAAATCTGAAAATTCTCTTAATTTTGAATGCCAGTACATCTATGGTTCAGGAGATGTTATGTTCTATTTTCCATTAAATATAAGTAAATAAAACCTCACATATTTTGTAATTGCAGCAAAAGCAAAGAAATTTGATCTCGAACAGTATGTATTTACATTACCTAATCATCACACTTTTCTCGACTAATTTTCTACTGTCAGAAAAAATATCGTTTTCTTTTTCAACAAAACTGTCGCTTGATTGGAATAAAACATATTCACTAAACGAATGAATGAATGCATTAACGAGAAAATGGCGGATTACATTAATGTCAATGGAACAGAATAAGATTCGTTTTGTGTTCTAAATTCGAATTTATATTCATATCGAACCGTAGCTCGTTACCATCGTAAGCAGGGACACGGTACATTACGCAGCTGCTATAAATGGGCATTGAAAATGGAACGATTGTTCTCACCCAAATGTGTTGAATATGTTATCAGAGGGTAACAGTAGAATTTTCCCATTCCAAATGATACCCACATTAACTAGGCTACAATGAATGATATTAGTTGATTTAAAAGAATGTAATGAATTCAGACTAATACTTTTTATGCTTTTTTACAATAAATGTATAATAAAACAAGATAAATATATCAGTAAAAGCAAAAGGAATAAGTACGATTTAGATTGCTAATAATAATTTCTGTAATAAAACACATTTTTGAACTAAAAGGAAGAAACTAATTTTATCTTTAAATATTATGAAAGTATGGGACAAAGTTTGGCAGCAGCATAATTGATATTAGTTGATTTAAAAGAATGTAATGAAATTAGAGTAATACTTTTCATGCTTTTTTGCAATAATTACATAATAAAACAAGATAAATATATTAGTAAAAGCAAATGGATTAAGCACAATCTAGATTGCTTATAATAAGTTTTGCAATGAAATTCTAAAAGGAAGAAAATAATTTTATCGTTTCGCACATTATGAAATTATGGGACAAAATTTGGCAGCCACAAAATCTTTGAAAAATTCCGGAACACTTAAGGTAGTAATAGAAGTTTATTGCAAAAAATGATGAGGAAAATGTTTTTAGTTTTGAATGTACGGAATATAAAGTAATTTTCCTTTTTTTCAACTCACTTAAAAAATGAGATTTTCAAACATTGCTTCCATTAAGAACATTATTTTCTTGATTTTTATTTTAAGATTTTGAAGTTGGTTTACGTCAGAAAGTCGATATTGTTATAGGCAATAAATAACAATCGGTGATAAAATGTCTAAAAATTCAGTTCGTAGGGATCAGGATATGATTAAAAACTATAGTGTTCCTCAGCAAAGAGTTTCAATTAAAATTTGAACACCATAGATAGTTGTACAACTACTGGAATTTTGATTAATGATAAATACTTATTTTAGAGACAAAAAATAACTGTGTGAGCTAAGAGCTCCAATTAAAAATTAAGAGTTTTAGCCCATTGAAGAACGATTCCCTTTTCCCAAAAAGACACAAAAGCTAGTTAATTAAAATATGCTAATAGAATCAAAATTTTCGAAATGATGTTATCGAACAGACTTTTTTAATTGATTTTTGGTTTCTGAAATCAAGCATGTTGTTTATTTTGAGGACTTGCGAGGACGGAATATGGATTTTTTATGAGAACTTAAAAACCATGGTGCATTTAAGAACGAGGACATGGATTCAAAACCCATGATATTTTGTTTGCTTTTAAGAACTTTTCACACTTTTTCTACGCTTATTTTTCTTCATTTTTAAATGAAAAGTTGCTTATTTAAATTGATTTTTCTTCTTCGTGTAAATTAGTTTTATAATTTTGTCTAAAATGTTTCCTAGTCATAAAGATATAGCAAAAAAGACCATTAAAAATACATTAATTTCATATTTTATTCATATATCATATTATTTCGCATATCTTTCTCGTATTTTTATTTAATATAGTTAAAAAACATTATTTGTTCAATCGAGTAGATATTTACAATTGAATTTAATGAGAAAGTATTGTATTATTACTTTCAAAATTTTAGTTAATGAAAATATGCTTATACAAAAAAATGACTACTTACTGTATAAAAAAGCTCACAAAATTCAATATTTTCAATTGGTATTTTGTAAATTTTAGTTGAAACTAAACGGAAAAGATTAAAAAAATTTGTTTTTAATTTTTCTTTTCTTTTGTTGATAACAAAGCACTTGTATTTTGTGACGACTATTTTATCTTACTTACATAATACATAATCGCTTATATAATCTAATATAATCATTTGCAACAAAATTAAATAATATGTAGCACATATTTAAAAGCGAATGAATATTACCCAAAACATAATTCATGTAAAGATACTATGTTCTTTATCTTTTTAAATGATAAAAGTTTGTTTCAAAATCTTACCCAATATTAAATAATTTTTTGTCGTCGTTTCGTCTATAAATTTAAATAGTTATCAACGAAAAGATCGTAACAACAAAAAAGAATCTTCCTTAAAAAAGAATTTGTCGTGTTAAGGAGCTTAAGCAAACATTGGCCTGATCTTCCTCCGTTCACTTGATCGTCACTCTAAGTATCTAAATAATCGTCTGCGGCGGCAATAAAAATTCTATCGATTATGTCACAAGGCGGGAAAATGAAGTTAATCTCGTCGACTTTATTTTCTCCGGTTTGGCAAGCGTAAAAGATGAGAAGGGAGGGGTGGGGGGAAGAGAGCTAAAACCTGACCACTTCTCAATTTCATCAAAACAGTAATGCGGAAGGGAGTGGGTTTAAGAACCTTTATTATTATTTTTTAACCCATATCCTGGGTAGATTGAACCTTAAGCAAATATTTCCCGAGAGAACATGGAATACACGATCCGCGGAACAAGACAAGATGGAAAGAAAAGGAAAGCAATATATTCCTCAAATCTATCTCAAATACGTGAGGGGGTGTGGATTGAGAAAAGAATGAAGGAAAGAAAAAAGAAAAAAAAAAGCAAACACAGTTGGGGAGAAAAGGGCGTTGTGGAATCTTTTCGTTCGCAAAGGGAAATTTTTCTGTTGTTCGAATCAATTTAGGATCTTGTTAGTTGAAGATGGGAACTTTCGCTTTGACAAATCCAGTAAAAGAAATGGCCCCGTGGAATTTCATTTTATTTCTCTCGGACATTCGGGGGATGGCGGAAGGACACTGGTGCGTGCAAAAGAGGATATTTTTTGGCAGCCAGGGATTTTGGAGATCTTTCGCTAAAAGTATACTTTGTAGGAAGATCAATAAAATGTTACTTTTGGGTATTATTCGAATAAACCTGTTGGACTAGTGATTTATTTCTATTTTATTACTGTTATCACACAGTACTGTTCACCTTTTTCTGGAAAATGACAGAAAACTGAAAGTCTTAAATTAATAAATTAAAAAAGTTGTATTTGAACTAAATTAATTTTTTTTAACTTAAAAAAACATTAACGAACTAAAATAGCGTGCTTCAATAATTTTATTCTAAATTTGAATAAAACGGAACACAGGAATTTAGATTAAAAAATAATTATAAAAGCATTAAAATGGTATACAATATTAAATTATAAAGAATTGCGCATGATAGGGCGATGCACAGTATTTTTTCCTAAAGTGATATTCATACACCAAATTTAGCCCTAATACTGTTTCTAACTACATACTTTAGAAGTTTCCCAAATTTTCACCAGATAACAAAAATACACAAAAACATACTATTGTCTATTGCGGATTGTGTTTTTCTTTCTCCCACTGCTCAGCAAAACAATTTGAAAATGGAGGTCATTTTTATACTGCACGAAACATATTCTACGTTAAAATAGTATTCAAGATACAGTACTGCTTTTGGTTATGTTCCATCCAAACTTGCTATATATTTTCGAATTAAGTATTTTGTCATTTTATTTGAGATTTCAAATAATTTTACTGACAAAAAATTTTTAAAAATTAAAAGGTGATTTCAAGATTCTTAACACTTTGGCACCGAATTTTTATTAAACATATTTTTCATACTTTTTCAGTATGTTAGATTAATTTAGGGCGAAATAAGAGAAAATTATTATATTTAGCATTTTAATAATTTATGGTCATGAAACACTGGTGTCTTTTTCTGCGTAAAATGTGAAATCTTCCAAACACAACTCAACTTCCAAAGCTTTTTCTTAAAATTTGCACTTATTTGTATTTGTTAAGATCTAGGAAAAACAGTTATTCATTATTGATATTTTTTTAATTTACATAATTAATTATTGATAAATTTTTGAATGTGAATAAAACTTTTGAATATGAATAGAGCTCCGAATACGAATAAAACTACTGTTCTGGGATTTTGATTTTATGTTTCAGTACAAATATCCGATATTCTAACAATTTTTTGAGTAGCTATTTGACAGTTTTTTATAATATATATATATATATATATATAAATACAAGAAAACACGAAGAAAGTTAAGAAAAACAATAAGTTTCATTTAATGCGCTTAAGCTGCAAGTAAACAGAACTCATTAGATATGTTCAAAATGAAGAATAAAACAAAGAAAAATAATAGACAAATGAAAAAAAGGGGGGGGAATAATAAGTAAAAATAACAAACAACAGTTTTAAAAAAAAGGGTTAAATTTTATTTAAAAAACCGGAAAAAAAGATATAATCTTTTCTTCAGCCCACACGATTATGTCCGCAAAACAGAGTGCTTTCTGATATTGTATCAATAAAGCCGAAGCAAAATATAATAATACAATAGTGTGAGGAGCACTAAAAAAATTTTTTTTTATAAAATAACAACAAATGAAATAGATCACATCACAAAAAGTAAAAATAAGTAACATTTTAAAACAGAAAATAAAATAAAAGAAAAAGACATTAAAAAGGGGACTATAAAGCGAGTAGCAAAATCAGATCAACTTACATTGGCAGAAAATTTTTCAAGAATGATTTAAAAATGCTTTCGCAGAAAGATTGCCAGATTACAAAATATGAAAACAAAAGATGAAAACAAAAGCGCAAATTGAGTGTAACAAGAGGGTTTTAAAGTGTCGTTCTTTCTGCTCTGCTGAAGTGATTTGTTATTCTGAACTTTGATTTGTTAGTTACCAAGGATGGGCCCGAAATGGATGTGCGCAAGGTAATATTATACTGGATAATTTTAGAAATTGATCATAATTAGTTTCTGAAGATAGATATTTATTTAAGGAAACATATAAAATAGAAAAGAGAAACATAAATTCCCTGTTTTTGCAAATAATTTTAGCCGCGGATTTGCACGATATGGATTAGTACATAGAAAAATTATTTAAATTATCAAAGAAAAAATTTTAATAGATAATTTTTAACACGGATTTGCCCGAAATGGATTTGCACATGGAAAAATTAACAAAGAAAAAATTTTAGCAGATAATTTTAACCACGGATTTGCCCGAAATGGATTTGCACGAGAAGGAAAGA